>NW_024757414.1:0-9181 GCF_018991925.1 Homarus americanus | reverse complement strand
GACTTGTCAGGAGAGGACTAAAACCTAGCTAAAAATTTTAAAAGAATGAATGAGTTAGAACCTCTTGTCTAAGTTTTTAGAATAGAGCGCCCGCCACAGCAGGCCCGAACTCCGTGTGTGTCCCGGGAGCAGCAGCACCCCGGTGAATTGGAGCTCCTTGGCAGGGATGAGATCAAACTGCCCTGCTTGCAGTGTGGGCGAACGCCCCAGCCCCAGCATTCGGGCCGCGGAGCGACATCCTAGCCGTCCGCCTGCAGTCTGAGGGATCTAAGGATGTTTATAGATCCCTCAATGGCCATTGTGACAAGTATCTCGATGCCCGCGCGTCTGATGCCCAACCGGCTGAGCAGCCTGATAGTGGCTGGTCTTATGCCACCTCGTGCACCGAAGGCAACACCCAGGAAGTTCACTGCAGCTACCTGAGGCAGCGAGCTGTTGTTAGCAATGAACCTCCTGATGTCGACCTCGTGTGCACGGTACTTATCGATCTTGTGCTGCTCAGCTAAGCGAAGGGTGTTAATATCGCTTTCGAAGGGCACACAGACGTCGAGCACCGAGTACTGGCCATTTTCTGCAGGATCAGATCAGGCTTCACGAACGTGTGACCACTTTGTACCCGCGGCTCTAAGAGTACATGGAAGCCTTCTCCCTGTAGCCATTGTTTTAGCTTAAGGAGGATACGGTCATGTCTTGTCACCCTGTGGTTTTGGGCAGCAGGACACCTCTGTAAGAGATGTAGTATATCCTCCTGCCCTTCCCCACATTGGCGACAGGTCATTCTTCCCAAGTCCTCATTAGGCACCCGGCCAATGGCTCTAGAGACTCGGCAGTTGATGGTCTGAGACCTGAGTCGCAATAGGTCGATGGCTTTCCTGCCTGGGCCTAGATCATTTCGCAAGATGGCATTGCTTGCCCGGCTTCCAAAGAAGTTCTCCGCCCCCTTGCCATGCCAGGATGTACTCCACTCTTCCCTCTTCTTCCGCAACAGCGACCTTTTCAATTGAGACAAGGTGTTGTTGTCTATATGGCCTACCCGGAAGTGCCTCGCCATTGCCCCGACTTCGCGACCCCAGAGACCACCAGAGGCTATAAACCTTACTGCAGGGTCGTCTGAGGCCTCGAGACGCCGGAGCAGTCCCATCTTCTGCTGGGCAACGGTCTCCAGTAGCGAGGGCACTCCCACGCCCCCGTCTCTCATGGGTAGGCCAATGGCCGCTGTATTGAGCGTCCGAGGTAGGTGGAGCCATTGCCTGGTCCGGTCGCGAAGGGTCCTGTCTAGTGCCCTGAGAAGGTTCATAGAACAGGATCCCTTCACGTACCTATACTGAAGCCTCGCGATAATCTGAGACTTCAGTATCTTGATCTTTTGCAAGGGTTTCAGCGAAGAACCTCCTATTTTCTCCATGATGTTCTGGAGTTTTTGTTTTTCGTCATCGACCCTACTCCCCGGTCTCTCAAGTCCTGAGGGCCCCACTTGGAGCCCTAAGTACCTCACGTACTCATCAGGTTCAATTCTTGGTAGGTATTCGGCCAGACCCGTGGTCGAGTTCAGCATTGTAAAGCATTCCTCGGTCACGACCCTGAGCTTCACACCATACCTACCCCTTGCAGCCCGCTCAAGACCCAGTGTGGCGCACTTCGTGGGCTGCGCGGCCAGTCCCCTCGCACCAAGGAACCAGTCGAGCTGATTCAGGCTCCTCTGCATCCCGAGCCTGGACTCAGAGACTATTACCAGGTCGTCCGCGAATCCTGTCACCGCCACCGACGTTACATCGTCCAAGCGGTATCCAACGACAGGACCCAGGGACTCCAGGTACTCATCCACCACGGCACAGAAAAGGAAGGGGGACAATGGACATCCCTGCTTCACTCCTCTGGTCATGGGGATGGGGTCTGACTCCCCGCCGGGAACGCAAATGCTTGTCCCTACGTGGCTGTAAAGATCCTTCACAACATCCAGAAGGTGGTTAGGCGTATCCAAGCGCCGAAGTGCCCTTTCGAGAGAGGTGTGCGACACAGTGTCGAACGCTTTGGCTACGTCGACAAAGGTGATATAGATGTTACGCTTCTCTCTCCGGGCGTGCCTTATCAGTCCCTCTACGAGTGCTAAGTTCTCACCGCACCCGTCGACGGACCTAAAGGCCTTCTGGCTTATACTTGTATCAGCACTCTCCACCATCCGGAATGCGAGGATCTTACAGTACGCCCTAAGGATGTGGGACCCGATCGTAATTGGACGCCAATTAGAGGGGGTCCCAAGCGGCGATTTTTTGGGAAGCATGGACGTTCTGCTGTTTTTCGTCCATTGAGGAAGCCGTGCCAAATACAGCCATGTATTAAATATTCTTAGGAGAACCCTCGGCCCTAGCCTTCGTAGCGCTCCGGTGTCGAGCTCTGGGTTCTCCGGACCTACTGCGGTCTCCGGTCCACGAAGTGCGCCCACCACCTCTTTGCCGGCTATGGGGTCAAGAATTGTTAGCATCCTGTCATTCGTGCGCACCTCAACATGTTCGTCATCCGGGGGCGATTCAGCAGCAAACCTCGGTCGGAATTCCGCTATGAATTCATCGACCGAGGGCCTCTCGCCCTCGAATTCGACATCGTTGATGATCTTATTTGCGATCTCCTTTGGACTGCGTTTGTAAGCCCTTTGTGTCTGTGCATACTCCATTCTTTTTCGGACTCTCCTGGGTAGATGTCTATAACTGGGCGACACTCTATTTACTCCTTGCATAGGCGTTCTACCAGAGAATAGCCTCGGCTTGTGTGCCCGCAATGAAGCCTCCAGCCCATTCAGCGCCATCTCGACGTGGTGTTCCGTCAGGCCATCTGGGGACGGAATGGCCCGCAGCACTGAATTGAGACTGACGACCAATGCGTCACCCTCCTCCTCCTCCTCGCTGAGAGCCCTCAGATGCTCCCATAACTTGACCCTCGCCCCCAGCTCCGGGGCGATATCCCGCTCTGGGTCACTCCCGGAGTCATCAGGGTCAGAGGGGTCAGGATCGTTGACCCCCTCGGGTAGCTCATCTTGTATGAGGGCTCTTGTGCCGCCTCCAGCCCCGTTGGTTGATCTGGGGCTGCTTCCAGGGTCTTCTGTTTCCTGGAGGCCACTTCGTACGATGTTCCTGTACTTTTGGGTCTTGCGCATAGCCCTCAAGCGTTCCAGCCGGATTGCCCCCTCCGGGAGGCTTCCAATCAACACTTGGTTGATTTTGGAAGCCCCCCTTCCTGACCGGAGGAGTTTCACCTCCTCCTCCGCCACTAGGAGCATTTCCTGTGTGGAGTAGGCAACCCGCCTGGCAGGCTCGAGGGTTTGATTATAGGTCCCTTTGTGCATATGACGAGTGTGTTGGGTAAGTCCCACCGGAGTTGGGAATGTCCTTCCACACTCGCCACATGTGTGGTGTTGGGGACCCGCGCATACCTGCTGCTCCTCTAGGGAGCAGCTTTTGAAGTGGACTGCACAGACTTTAGGGTCGCTAAGTGGCACTTGACATTTGCCACACCTGATTTCTAGAGTCGCTCGGTGCGAGGACCTGGTGTGGTTTGCGTATGCCTTAGCAGATCTAAAAAAGGCACCGCAAATTCCACAACAGATTTTGTCAAAGGACCCCGCACCTTTATACTCCATGGTCACGATGATGTTTGTCGTTTTGGGTGTCGCTCCTGGTCCCGATATGCTGGGTCTGTCAATTGTGATTGTGTCCTCGGCCGCTGACTTGTCAGCAGCCGTGGCTATACGAGGACTTAGTGGGCCTGGGGGTTCGCCAGGGATCCCATCCTCTGCCAGAGACACACCTCCAGAGGGAGCCACTTTTGATTGTGGCGTCTCCTCTCCGGAACATTGCCGCTCCCGGGACGGTGGGGGAACACGTGGTGCCCCTGCTACCACGGACCTCACTTTTGAATTTACACGCTTTTGCCGAACAGCTAAGCTGAACGCCCGACTCTCGCCTGTCTTGGAAGCTGAAGGCTCCACTGACGGTGGGCACGGTTCGGTAGTTGCATTGAACATCAGCTCTTAGTTTAACACACAATACCGCTTATCAAAAGATACACGGACTTACAGCCTGAATTCTAAAAGCTGAATTGCAACTACCCTTTGGAGAGTCATAGTTACTCCCGCCGTTTACCCGCGCTTGGTTGAATTTCTTCACTTTGACATTCAGAGCACTGGGCAGAAATCACATTGCGTCAACATCCAATTAAAACAAAGCATTGCGATGGCGCAATGCTTTGTTTTAATTAGACAGTCGGGTTCCCCTGGTCCGTGCCAGTTCTGAGTTGATCGCTGGGCGCCAGCCGAAGTGGGATTGTAGTGAACCGAACGGCCCCGCCTCCCCCCCGCACCTCTTACTACAAGAGCTTTGGAGGGACGGCGAACACCGCCCGAGAACACGCCCACGCAGCCTAGCGCGTTCCACGGAAGGGCCGGAGGTACGCCGGTCCGAAGCTTCGAGCGAGGCGCTAGCTACCGCAGAAGGCCGCCCCGGTGACGAGAGGAGCGACATGTGCGATATCATCCTCGCAGGACGAACCACGGCAGTTTGTCTTAACGTCCTTACTGCCACTCGGCCCAGTCCCAGCCTGAACCCAGGCCCGCTTCCTCACACAGGCCCGACTGGGTCTGATCCCTGGGAGCTAATCCTATCCCCTCCAAGCGCTAGGATCTAATTTGCCGACTTCTTTACTCTACATTAGTCTATCGACCAGAGGTGCTTACCTTGGAGACCAGATGCGGTTATGGGCACGACAGGCCCGAAAAGCAGACGCCGCCAGAAACGAGTTCCCGGCTAATGCTGCCTGGATAACCACTCCTCGCATTTTTCGACGGACCGGGCGGTGGTACTCCGGACGCCAGTAAGAACTGCGGCAGCTCTCTACGGCAACCGGCTCATCAACGCCTCTCTCTGAATGAGAGATTTCTAGGGCCACGGCGCCTTAAACAGAAAAGAGAACTCTTTCCCGGACCACCGCCGGTGGACGCGAGCTGGTTTCAGTTGCCAGAACCCTTCGCGGGCATGTAGCATTCCCAAAGGGCGCACACACACCCGCTAGGGTTCCAGGCCTGGTTACGGAATAAGTACCGTATTCCCTTTCGCCACTCATCCTTTGGCCTTTCACTTTGTTAGACTGTGTTATATAAGACCGAGGTAGATAGAACCCCCTACTTAGTTGAAATTCTTTTCTTTTCTCCTCTGCTCGTGGTTGCATTTGCCTCAGCGCGGATCAGGCCTTAGCCCTGGGCTTAGAGCGACTCAACCCATGTCCAACTGATGTTCACATGGAACCCTTCTCCTCCGCCGGTCAAGGAGTCTTCGAGTATTTGCTACTACCACCAAGATCTGCACCCGTGGCGGCTCCAGGCCGGCCCACGCCGAAACCCTTCAGCGCTCACCACTGCGACCCTCCTACTCACCGGGGCTTCGAGACCTCGCCTTGAGAGCGAGGCCGGTAGTGCGCCCGGCGGTCGAGTATCGGGAGAATGCTTGAGCGCCATACCATTTTAAGGGCTAGTTGCTTCGGCAGGTGAGTTGTTACACACTCCTTAGCGGATTCCAACTTCCATGGCCACCGTCCTGCTGTCTATAGCAACCAACGCCTTTCAATGGGATCTGAATGAGCATTCATTTTGGCCCCTTAACTCGACGTTTGGTTCATCCCACAGCGCCAGTTCTGCTTACCAAAAGTGGCATACTACAGAAACTTGCACACCCAAATGGGAGACCGTCAACGTCAATCGGGGGTCGATTTAATAGCATACTACAGAAACTTGCACACCCGAATGGGAGACCGTCAAAGTCAATCGGGGATCGATTTGATAGCATACCACAGAAACTTGCACACCCGAATGGGAGACCGTCAAAGTCAATCGGGGGTCGATTTAATAGCATACCACAGAAACTTGCACACCCGAATGGGAGACCGTCAAAGTCAATCGGGGGTCGATTTGATAGCATACTACAGAAACTTGCACACCCGAATGGGAGACAGTCAAAGTCAATCGGGGGTCGATTTAATAGCATATTACAGAAACTTGCACACCCGAATGGGTGCGTCTATTGTAAGTCCGGAACCGGGTTATTCGGCTGTTCGCGAACAGTCAGGTTTTAACCTTGCCTAACAAACGATCAAACAACTTCCACTCTCGAGGTGCGGTACGGTGACTGTCCTATCGTCCGCTCTTGTATGCTGGATTGCACTATTTCACTTTATTAAGGGGAGAGGGTGCCTTCACACACCTATTCGGTGTGGAATATCTTCGCCCCCCAGCGGAGCGCTTCGGCGCCTCTGCGAAGCAAAGAGCGGCATTCAAAAACAACAACCAAAATTGCCGTCGCTTTCCCTTCCCTGCCCTGCAATGGCTGGAGCAGCAGAAGGAGAGAGAGAGAGAGAGAAAATAGTCTCATGGGGTCAGAGGAATGGCAGTGGAGCGGGTTCTATGAATTTCACTAGCCAGGTCTGTCTCCCAATTGAGCATTATTACTCTCTCGGCGCCATCACGGTTTCCGTGACAGCAGCAGCAGCATCATGATGATGTTGCGTCTATTGTAAGTCCGGACCCGGGTTATTCGGCTGTTCGCGAACAGTCAGGTTTTAACCTTGCCTAACAAACGATCAAACAACTTCCACTCTCGAGGTGCGGTACGGTGACTGTCCTATCGTCCGCTCTTGTATGCTGGATTGCACTATTTCACTATATTAAGGGGAGAGGGTGCCTTCACACACATATTCGATGTGAAATATCTTCCGCCCCCCAGCGGAGCGCTTCGGCGCCTCTGCGAAGCAAAACGCGGCATTCAAAAACAACAACCAAAATTGCCGTCGATTTCCTCTCCCTGCCCTGCAATGGCTGGAGCAGAAGGAGAGCGAGAGAGAGAATAGTCTCATTGGGTCAGAGGAATGGCAGTGGAGCGGGCTAATGGCGAGTAGGCTCGCGATCTATCAATTACACTAGCCAGGTCGCTCTCCCTATTGAACATTATTACTCTCTCACGTCGCCACTGCGGTTTCCGCGACAGCAGCAGCATCATGATGATGATGTTGTATCCACCAATTAGTCCGGAACCGGGTTATTCGGCTGTCTGCGAACAGTCCGGTTTTAACCTTACCCAACATCCACTCTCGAGGTGCGGTACGGTGAATGTCCTATCGTCCGACCTTGTATGCTGGATTGCACTATTTCACTATATTAAGGGGAGAGGGTGCCTTCACACACATATTCGGTGTGAAATATCTTCCGCCCCCCAGCGGAGCGCTTCGGCGCCTCTGCGAAGCAAAGCGCGGCATTCAAAAAACAACAACCAAAATTGCCGTCGCTTCCCTGCCCTGCAATGGCTGGAGCAGAAGGAGAGAGATTTTAGTCTCAGAGGAATGGATCAGAGGAATGGCAGGAGCCGGCTATACAGTAGGCCATCTATCAATTACACTTGCCAGGTCTCTCTTCCGTTTGGACATTATTTACTCTTTCTCTCTCTCGGCGCACACGTCGCCACCCCACTAGTTTCCGTCACAGTATATGCTGCGGCCTTTCAGTCCGGAACGGGGCTCCCCTTCGCCTTGCCGTCTGCCCAACTTAGCGGATTCGCGTTGGTCGATCACCCCGTCTTCGCGTCTGTGCCGGCCTTCAATGCAGCGCCTCACCGTCTCTTGACCGAGATTCATTGCATTAGCCCCGATTTTCGCAAACGGCTACACCTTAAATGTGTATAGACAACGCCTATGGTTCAACACGACTCAGGGCGCAGTCTGGGAGCCGAGTGAGCATTTAAAAGAGAGTTTAGCAAGCCAAACCAAGAAGACACAGTTACCTCCCATCACCTACTGAACGATGATGGCGGTTCCACCCGTGAAATACACAAATCTAATTACAGAGTTGCTATGATGAAGCCCAGGAGCCCACGTCCCCAAAAACAGTAAGAGAAAGAGAGAGAGGAGGAGATTGGCCAATGTGCGGTCCCTCGCCCAATGTCTTATGCCTCGCTGGGGCAAAGAGAAGAGAAGAGGAGCGGATAAGGGAGGAGATTGGCCAACGTGCGGTCCCTCGCCCAATGTCGGCTGCCTCGCTGGAGCTGGGTAAAGAGGAGAGGAGCGGATAAGGGAGGAGATTGGCACACACGGTGGCGCTGCCGGCGCCGAGGATAGCAAGAGAAGGTGCAGTTTGATCTGATCATCTGGTTTGCTATTTTTCTAAGGCCAACGTGCGGTCCCTCGCCCAATGTCGGCTGCCTCGCTGGGGCAAAGAGAAGAGGAGAGGATAAGGGAGGAGATTGGCACACACGGTGGCGCTGCCGGCGCCGAGGATAGCGAGAGAAGGTGCAGTTTGATCTGATCATCTGGTTTGCTATTTCTCTAAGGCCAACGTGCGGTCCCTCGCCCAATGTCTTCTGCCTCGCTGGGGCAAAGAGAAGAGGAGCGGATAAGGGAGGAGATTCGCCGACGTGCGGTCCCTCGCCCAATGTCGGCTGCCTCGCTGGAGCTGGGGCAAAGAGGAGCGGATAAGGGAGGAGATTGGCACACACGGTGGCGCTGCCGGCGCCGAGGATAGCAAGAGAAGGTGCAGTTAGATCTGATCATCTGGTTTGCTATTTCTCTAAGGCCAACGTGCGGTCCCTCGCCCAATGTCTTCTGCCTCTCTCTCAATCTCACTATTTTGGCCGCCGTGATAGGCGCCGCCAACAGCAGCAGTTACCTGGTTGATCCTGCCAGTAGTCATATGCTTGTCTCAAAGATTAAGCCATGCATGTGTAAGTACAAGCCGATTTAAGGCGAAACCGCGAATGGCTCATTAAATCAGCTATGTTTCATTGGATCTGTAAACCCACTTACTTGGATAACTGTGGCAATTCTAGAGCTAATACATGCAATTGGTCTCTGACCGCAAGGGAAGAGCGCTTTTATTAGTTCAAAACTGGTCGGGCCCCGGTCCGTAACCCACCTGTGGTGAATCTGAATAACTTCGGGCTGAGCGCACGGTCTCCGCACCGGCGCCGCTTCTTTCAAGTGTCTGCCTTATCAGCTTTCGATTGTAGGTTATGCGCCCACAATGGCTATAACGGGTAACGGGGAATCAGGGTTCGATTCCGGAGAGGGAGCCTGAGAAACGGCTACCACATCTAAGGAAGGCAGCAGGCACGCAAATTACCCACTCCCGGCACGGGGAGGTAGTGACGAAAAA
>NW_024757413.1:0-8433 GCF_018991925.1 Homarus americanus | reverse complement strand
ATCCTCGCCCATCCTCGGAGGAGGAGAATGGTACCATCCACCAGTTGCCAACGGAAGGTATCAGGACCCACCGACTGGGAAGGGCGTGGAATCCCCCCCACCCCCCATCCCCCACAAAAAATAATAATAATAAAAAAATCCCATCCCCCATCCACACCCATCCTGGGAGGTGGAGAATGGTGCCATCCGTCAGGCGCCGACGGAAGGTATCAGGACCCACCGACTGGGAAGGGCGTGAATCCCTTTACATTCTCTCTCATCTCAAGTTCTATCCCCATCTCGACATACCATCCTGGGAGGTGGAGAATGGCACCATCCGTCAGGCGCCGACGGAAGGGTGAGGGAGGGAGGCAAGAAGGTAGAGAGAAGAAAGAAGACATGCAAGTAGAGGGGAGAGACAGAAATGAGAGGAAGAGAGAGGAAGAAGAAGAGGAGGAGGAGGAGGAGGAGGAGGAGGAGGTCATCGAGGTTAGAGGCTGAAGGGCACTTAGTATTCCTCAAGAAGCTTCAGTATTATAACAAAGGAGAAAAACCCGAGGTATATAAAGTAGAGAGTGATTCATTTGACAAATTATAGTACTTGGCCCAAAGCAGGTCGAAGATAACTGCAACGTGTGGGACCATTATTCACAGCAATGATGAGACCCGGATTTCGGCTCAGCCTAATTGACAGTGGAATTTAGTGGTTTGATGGGAGAGTGGAGGTGGTGATAGTGGTAGTGGTGGTGATGGTGGTAGTGATGGTGATTGCGGTGAGGATGGTGGTAGTGGTGGTGATGGTGGTGGTGGTGGTGATGGTGGTGGTGGTGGTGGTGGTATTTGTGTATTGATCGATAGAGGTTCCGATGATTGATGTAGGGGAAGAAATGGGGAAAGGGGATTCTGGTGGATGGTGTGGGAGACAGTAGTGATAATTAGTGGTGATGGTGATGGTAGGGATGATGGTGGTTGTAAGGATGATAGTGAACTGTGATGGTGGTGGATATAAGTCGAAGGTGATGATTGTTTTGGTTGATGGTTTGGTTGACACTGGCGATATTTTGTGGTATGAGAAAATACTTGTCAGAGAGATAATCTGATAATGGTTGGTAGTTGAAGAGGGCAGCAGTGGTGTTTTATGACAGGAGAGAAGAGGTAGCGTGGAAATGGCAATGGCAGTGTAGGGGAGTGACGAGGACGATGGCTATGATGAAAACTGTAGTAACTGTAGTGAGGGTTAGCTTGAGCACAGAAAGGACCCTAGCCGGAATTTCTATCAGAGCCAACATGGTGTAAAATCTAAGGTAACGTGAGAGACGGGCAAACTGTGAACTTCTGAGGCGTGTGAGACGGGCAGGAGAAACACCCAAAACATGTTTCACGTTCTCGACTCACGATGAAGAGTTGGAAAGACTATTGATGTACGCTAAGGCCTGGCTCAAAGTTGTACCTCATTCTAGATATATTTTACAGAAGTAAAGGTTCATAATCAAAATATCATTATTGTTATTATTATGGTTATTATTATTCTTTGTATCATTAATACTTCAAATATTAATGGCTTCAGCCTTACTACTTTCATTGTTACTGTCTTTGTTATCATTCTCTTAAATACATGAAGAAATTAAATATTGAAACAGAGAGAGAGAGAGAGAGGGAGAGAGAGAGAAAGAGAAACTACCTGGTATCATGGGTCACTTAAATATTCATCCTCTTGTTAGTGTAGCTGCAGACCACTCTGAGGTCTTTAATGTTGTATTGCTCTCTCTCTCTCTCTCTCTCTCTCTCTCTCTCTTTTTTTTCTTTGAATTGTTTCTAAAGCTGAAAAGTGTTATGAATAATTTTCCAACTTTTCAAAGGAAGCTTAAATTAGCTTGGAATTTCGCTGTGTGTAGGTTGACGTAAGCGATATCTTTTGTATAACTGAGATTTATGATTTCACGTGTCCCATTGTACGAAGACCGCCCTGGGTGAGCCAGTATCTCAACAACAACCAAAATTTTCTTAGTGAATGGAAAAGATGACACACACACACACACACACACACACACGCACACACACACACAGTCCAATTCTAACAAAAGAGAAGTGAGACGAACTTTACTTTAAACAATTCGCAAAACAAATAGAGATGTTATAGAAGCTGATCACTACATTACCCAAAAGATTTGTATTCCTGAGATTGCCCCAAAAAATTATCAAAAAGAAAGAGATAAAAATATGTAGCTTCAGTGGTATAATGTAACACGTATTGTATAGAGTCGCAAAAGAAATTCCTATGTAAAAGAAGAAATTTGTTGTTTCAGTTTCGTACGTGAATTAAATTACACACAAATTGAAAGTACTGATGAACATATTTATAACACAACACAGGTATGGAGACACATAACACTGATATCCATTTGTAAGAGAAGATAAAACACCCCCCCCCCCAAAAAAAAACACGAGAGAATTGTATATTACGACCGTCTGTAACCCACCATTGAAAAATACAGTGATCCTCTTAGTGTGCGTGTGAACAAGGGTCGCTACCACGGCATAGAGGTCCAGGGTTCGATTCCCGACTAGTGAGGTATTGTTTGTATTTGGAAGTCCGTGTGTATATGGACTGTTGAGATATACACTGTATACTGTATGTAGCCTCGTGTTTCCTAGTTCGAGTCGGTAAAATGCTATTACGACCACACAGTTAGCACGGGCAATCTCCGATAGAGGTTCACGTTGCTTAAACGTAAGACGAACGATCGGACTTTGTGTGAAATAAAACAAAACCTAGGATTGCTTTTGTTGCTCTTCTGGCGCCGTGGTAGGGACCCCTGTTCATACGCAGAAGTTCAGTAAGATTAAGGGAAAATATAAAAGAATTTTTGCACCTTCACTTGAGCTCTACTATCACACTTATCGCCTTCCCCGCTGACCATCACAGGCTGAATGAAAGAGGTGCTCACCCTGCTGACACCTGACAACATCATGTTAGCAGCGACCCACATAATCTGTAAATAATTGAGAGACTCAGGCTGGCAGGCACAGGCATGGACTGTCTACTTGTACATGCAGGTGTATATCTTGGCTCTCTATCTCACTGTCAATATTTGAGGGGAGTCTCTTGTTCCCGGGGTAACTGAAAGGTCAGAATGGATTTCTCACATATTCTCTGGAGTTTTGTGTGCATGTCTGTCCCATCCATGACCGAGACTAGACTAGTCGTGGTGTGTCGTCGTGCATGTCTGTCCCATCCATGACTGAGACTAGACTAGTCGTGGTGTGTCGTCGTGCATGTCTGTCCCATCCATGACTGAGACTAGACTAGTCGTGATGTGTCGTCGTGCATGTCTGTCCCATCCATGACTGAGACTAGACTAGTCGTGGTGTGTCGTCGTGCATGTCTGTCCCATCCATGACTGAGACTAGACTAGACTAGTCGTGGTGTGTCGTCGTGCATGTCTGTCCCATCCATGACTGGAGAGACTAGACTAGTCGTGGTGTATGTTGTCGCATGTTCGTCCCATCCATGATCGAGACTAGACTAGTCGTAGGTGTCGTCGCATGTCTGTCCCATCCATGACTGAGACTAGACTAGTCGTGGTGTGTCGTCGTGCATGTCTGTCCCATCCATGACTGAGACTAGACTAGTCGTGGTGTGTCGTCGTGCATGTCTGTCCCATCCATGACTGAGACTAGACTAGTCGTGGTGTGTCGTCGTGCATGACTTGTGCCATTCACAGTAGCTGCATTTTTGCCATATTCGATTTTTCCCTAATTCTATCTATTCTTCTTTTAGACACAATCGCCTGAAGAAATAATCATTTCCGAGCGGCGTATCCTGCCAGATATATATCTAAACCTCATAATTCTCCCAGAAAGATTGTTTAATATAATATATTACTGCGCTTCAACAACTAGTCAGCAATGACATATTAAGAGATATATCACATACATAACACAAGGTGAAAATTGTTCGCGTTTCTGCTTTTTTTAATTACCCTATTTATCTAACTAAGCTATATGAATTAGGTGCGTTCATCTCATACTGGAGAATTACAACAAGGCTCGGGAGCTCCTCTTGAAGCATCGTTTACTTCACTGTCAAGAGTCAAGACCAACTGAAGGTCATTACTTGTGTGTAGAGAGTTATAAAGCAACCTGCCCTGGGAGTTGTGGATACCTTTTAAGAAGTTTAAGTAAGGTGGCCCATCACTGTATAACAAGAATACAGGTGAATTTGGATTGGCTGTCAGACGTCTCAAATACTGCACTGTACCTCGTCTTTCTGGAATTATATTCATTATCTATTGATGATTATGATGATGATGATATTATTATTATTATTATTATTATTATTATTATTATTAGTTCTCCCACACTAGATGACAACACATAGTACGGTAAACCTTTCGTTGCGTTACTGTCTAGGACGCAGGGAAAGGAACACGCATCAACACAACAATTGGTGAAACACAAGAAAGCACTTTCCCCGCACCCACCAAGCAGTCACAATGCAAAATGTAAGTACTTCCCCGGAACTTTCTGTAATTATCCTGGATGTAAGTGGCATTACTTTGCGCCTCTGGCTTTAAAACCTTAAAAATGTAAATGAAAACATTCATGCAAATCTTTTACAGAGATATTGTCCAAATTGTTTGTAAGACGATGTAAAGAGTCTTTGAAGTTGTTCTCCGCCCAGCTGGAATACAACTTGCCTGGCATTTTGAAACAAAAGAGGAGAGAGAGAGAGAGAGATTAACACAAAATGATAAATATTTCATACACACGTCTTCGTTTACTTTACGTATTGCAAAATGCTCTTTTCGTTTCAGTGTTTATAGTTCTAATTAGGAAACAAAAAACTTCCATGTAAGCTTAAATGATTCCTGAACACTGTTAAAGTTCTAACTATAGTTTGAAATATGTGAAATTATATAGTCTACGCATTCTCCAGACACATACAACATATTTGGCATTTAGAATTAAGAAACTGCAGTTTTACACACACACACACACACACACACACACACATTGGTAAGGAAATTATATAATACACAGTACTCAGACAGATGAGAAATACGACCACCTGTTTACAACACCTAAAAACATGAAACGTTGTGTAATTAACACCTATGCACAACATTTTTTTTTTCAAATTGTACTTTTCATGCCAGATACTGTTGTTCGTTTACATTTCCCTAGTGCTGTACTCTGCTTTACACATTTTATAACATATTGGTCGGATGTTAATTTTTCAGTTCGACAGTGTCAAGATTACTATTATTAAACATATTTTGTCATTCAACTCTTATTAAAGCTTACATTTTTCAACGAAGAACGAAGAACTTATTTCCAATTACCACTCTTAGGACAAATTATGGCGTACCTTCAACAAACCACAGTGTATATTAATGTACAGTCACTTGGTGGTTAAGGAAACATCATCATTAACCTTTCGTCAAAATTTATATATAACTTAACCTAATTTTATATGATCTAACGTGAAAACATTTATTCCCTTAGTATAATGCCACATCTTATTTCCTGTCTATTATTTCTACAGACTATCTTAATATTTGTGAGGGGTATTTCTTAAAGTTTATGTTTATCATATAATTAACTGTTTGCCTCTATACAGTAAACATATTTGAAAGCTGAAACTAGTTAACATTTCTAAAGCCTTGCCTGACCTGCCTACAAGGTGAGTATCCGTCAAGACAAAGTATTCTCCAAAATTTAAACAGACAGAAAATAGAGAGAAAAAAGGAGAATAAGAAAGAGGTTTACAAAATTAAGAAATTATACAGCATATGGTCAATGGCGTCTCACCAGTGTACACAAAAGGAACAAAAAACCTCTTGCATTGCCATAAGGACGCAGCGTGTGTGTGTGTGTGTTTACAAACAGTCTCATGTTTACCCTGCCTTTGTATTATACACTCGTTCACGACCTTTGGGTAACCCATGATAGCTTACGTGCCTACCCTACACACAGTCATTAAGGTGCATAGAAGACCCGGTATTAAGATTTCAAAGGCCCGTGCCATAAAAACAGCGCCAGCAATGGAGCTATACAGCGCCTGGCGTTATCTTCATATTCACGCACGCCTTTTAGTCTGTCTTCATACAAATACTGGGGTAGATTCATGTTCCTTCTTTAACTATATCTCTATCTGGGGACGTGAGGAAGTACCTACCTGCCTCACGTAAGCTGCAACACAATAAAGCTATCAATATGAAGTAAAAATTGCTCTGAGACTGTACCATAACTTTATACGTTCTCCCATCTTCAGTTGGAGCGAAAGAGAAGGCAAGATTACTGGAGATTTGGAGAGCTGCTCAGAATGTTTATTGGAGATCAAGTGACTGAAAGGCCAAAGACCTAAGGAGAGGTTCATTGAAAAACCAATCTCTCTCTCTCTCTCTCTCTCTCTCGATTCATATATAATGGTGAAAGGAATGGAAGCCGTTAAAGAAGACGGTAAGATGCTGGAGCACCAACGAGGGTGACGCAAGATGTAGTGAGCAGAGATGAAAGGCTGACCGCGAGAGCAGCTGAAAATAAAAATGATTCGGGTCGTATGTCTATCACAACTGTTCCGTCATTATCATAAATTATGTACATATTAATGAAGCTTTTATGGCTTTGGTTAGTATGGAAATAACTGGATATTTATGATGTTGCAACAAATCATGACGCCATAAATTAATGTTACTATATAAAATTATATATTCTGATTTTACTTTGTTAAATATATAGTAAGGTTATAAGTACGTATCTACAACTTTCTATATTCTTCTGGAGGCAACGATATGTGAAGGTGAACACACATAAATATATCTTATCTATCGTGTATATACTTGTATATGTCTCTCTCTCTCTCTCTCTCTCTCTCTCTTTGGCGTTCGTAAGTGTGGACGGTATCGCGTGTAATCTTCCCTCTCCTTTCAGCCGTCGCCTCCCTGTCACTGGTCACGTGGAGGCGGTGCCCGTCCGGCGTGGATGACATTCTTGCGTGAGGCTTGGCAAGTACAGTCCCGGCCGTTGTTGGCAGCTCAGCAGGCCCGGGGAGGAAGGAACTATGTAATCTACCATTCTGCTATGCTGGTAGAAGAGAGGAGTGATTTAATCTTACGTTCTTGCGTCTTGATGGTGTTGGTAGAGAGAAAGGAGTTATTAAATTTGTCCTTTTTCTATTCTGCCAGAGAGAAGGACTTATGAAATTTGTTGATTAGGTAATCCGAAAGAAAGAGAAGACAGGTAACTAACTATATAATTGGCTGGGAAATAAAGAGAAAGGCCGATGGAATAAATTATCTTCATCTTTGTATGCTGATCATATGTAGCAAAAGAGATAAGACTGGTGCTATAGTAATAAAACCACTTTGCTATGTTAAAAGAGAGAGACGAGATATATCCACTGGGTCGCTGCACCCCCAAAACATTAGTAAAATAATAGCAACAGTCATAACAATAACGATGGTGATAAAAGTAGTGGGATTTGTAAAACAAAACCTCTAAAATATTAAGTGGTAAGAGAAATAACAACAGTTGTGGTAGCGGTAGGGGAGTTTGGAATAGAAACAACAGTAGTTATATGACAACGTATTTTCCCTTCCTACACACACACACACACAATCACACTCACACACACACACTAACAAACATCACCAAGTGTGCTTAACAATCAACTCGTTTTTCCTATGCGTCCAACGAAAATGAGAATAGTTACATAAACCTACCAGAGTTTACAGAACTTTTAACAGCTGTAAAAGTGAAAAACGTACAGACTTTCACTGGCTGGCAAAAGTTGGGAGTGTAGGAATGTTCCGAGAGCTTTTAAAAGACACGCGATAAGGATGCCAGAATATTAGATACTGTGAAGATAAAGAGGCTTAGTACCAGCCAACTCCAGTGGGTGACTCTCTCTTGCTATCGCCGAAGACCACTAAAGCATATAACTGGTCTCCGGCAAGATTCCAGGGTCGATTTATCGTATTAGAGGTGTGTGTGTGTGTGTGTGTGTGTGTGTGTGTGTGTGTATGTGTGTGTGTGTGTGTGTGTGTGTGTGTGTGTGTGTGTGTGTGTGTGTGTGTGTATGTGTGTGTGTGTGTGAGTTCGGCCTGGTGAAGGTTGGTTATACAGTATGTTAGGCCGGGGTAAGCTATGTTAGAGGGTAGGTTAGGTTATGTTAGAGGTAGATTAAGTCATGTTAGACGGTAGTGTACGTTAGGTTAGGTTATGTTAGAGGTAGAGTAATGTTAGACGGTAGTGTTCCTATGTTAGGGGTATGTTAACGAGTATGTTAGGGTAATGTAAGGGATTAAGAATCTTGCCTTTTTCAGGTCGCTTGGAAGTCCTACTTGTAACGTCCAGTTCCAACTCTATAAAAGGTGATTAGCGATAAGCAGAACATCCGGTTTCAAATTTGCTTGATGACTACCGGGACACCATGCCCAAAGGCAATCA
>NW_024757412.1:0-38846 GCF_018991925.1 Homarus americanus | reverse complement strand
GTTATACTCGATCAAGGGATATGTTATACTCGATCAGGGGACTTTGTTATACTGGACCAGGGGACTTTTTGTACTTGACCAACGGACTTTGTTATACTCGATAAGGGGCCTTTCTTATACTCGATCAGGGGACTTTGTTATACTCGAGCAGGGGACTTTGTTATATTCGATCAGGGGACTTTTTTATACTCGACCAGAGGACTTTGTTTTATTCGATTAGGGGACTTTGTTATACTCGACCAGGGGACTTTTTTATACTCGACCAGAAGACTTTGTTATACTCGAACAGGGGATATGTTATACTCGATCAGGGGACTTTGTTATACTCAACCAGAGGACTTTGTTATACTCAATCAGGGACTTTGTTATACTCGATTAGGGGCCTTTGTTATACTCGATGAGGGGGCTTAGTTATACTCGACCAGGGGACTTTGCTATACTCGACCAGGGGACTTTGTTATACTCGACCAGGGTACTCTTTTATACTTGATCAGGGGACTTTGTCATACTCGATCAGTGGACTTTCCTATATTTGACCAATGGACTTTGCTATAATCGATGAGGGGCCTTTGTTATACTCGATCAGGGGACTTTGTTATACTCGACCAGTGGACTTTGTTATACTCAATCAGGGGATATGTTATACGCGATGAGGGTACTTTGTTATACTTGATTAGTGGACTTTGTTATCCTCGATCAGAGGACTTTGTTATACTTGATCAGAGGACTTTGTTATACCCGGCCAGGGGCCTTTGTTATACTCCACCAGGGACTTTGTTATACTCGATCAGGGGATATGTTATACTCGATCAGGGGACTTTGTTATACTCGGTTCAGGGGACTTTGTTATACTCGTCCATGGGGCTTTGTTATACTAGGATCAGGGGACTTTGTTATACTCGATCAGGGGACTTTGTCTTACTCGATCAGGGCCCTTTGCTATACTCGACCGGGGGACTTTGTTATAATCGATCAGGGGACTTTGGTATGCTCGATCTAGGGACTTTGTTATACTGGGCCAGGGGACTTTTTTATACTTGATCAGGGATCATTGTTACGCTGCACCAGGGGACATTTTGATTCTCGATTAGGGGACTTTGTTATACTCGGCTAGGGGACTTTTGTTATACTCGATCAGGGGACTTTGTTATACTCGACCAGGGGCCTTTGTTATACGCGAATAGGGGACTTTGTTTTACTCGATAAGGGGACTTTCTTAGACTCGAATAGTTGACTTTGTTATACTCGATCAGGGGACTTTGTCTTACTCGATCAGGGCCCTTTGCTATAATCGACCGGGGGACTTTGTTATAATCGATCAGGGGACTTTGGTATGCTCAATCTAGGGACTTTGTTATACTGGGCCAGGGGACTTTTTTATACTTGATCAGGGACATTGTTACGCTGGACCAGGGGACATTTTTATTCTCGATTAGGAGACTTTGTTATACTCGATTAGGGGACTTTTGTTACACTAGATCAGGGCACTTTGTTATACTCGACCAGGGGCCTTTGTTATACTCGATTAGAAGACTTTGTTTTACTCGATAATGGGACTTTGATATACTCGATCAGGGGACTTTCTTATACTCGATGAGGGGCCTTTGTTATAATCGGTCAGGGGCCTTTATTATACTCGATCAAGGGACTTTGTTATACTCGATTAGAGGCCTTTTTTTGGACTCGATCAGGGGACTTTTTTATACTCGAGCAGGGGCTTTGTTATACTCGATCAGGGGACTTTGTTATATTAGATCAGGAGGCTTTGTTAACCTCGATCAGGGGACTTTGCTATACTCGACCAGGGGACTTTGTTATACTCGATTAGGGGACTTTGTTATACTCGATCAGGAGGCTTTTTTATACTCGATCAGTGGACTTTGCCATCCTCGACCAGGGACCTTTGTTATACTCGATCATTGGACTTTGTTATACTCGATTAGGGGCCTTTGTTATTCTCGATGATGGGGCTTTGTTATACTCGACCAGGGGACTTTGCTATATTCGACCAGGGGACTTTGTTATACTCGATTAGGGGACTTTGTTATACTCGACCAGGGAACTTTTTTATACTTGACCAATGGACTTTGTTATACTCGATGAGGGCCTTGTCACTCGATGATGGACTTTGTTATACCCACCAGGGACTTTGTTATACCTCGATCAGTGACTTTGTTATACCTGTTCAGCACTGTCATAATTCGGGATCAGAGGACTTTGTTAGTACCTGATTAGGGCCTTCATACCTTCCGATGACGGGCTGCTATACTCGACCAGGGACTTTGGCAGTCGACCAGGGACTTTGTTATGACCGATCAGGGACTTTGCGTCAAATCTGTATCTGCCAAGTACTGGGCCTGGAGACTTTGTTATACTCGAGCAGGGGATTTGTTCTACTCGATTAGGGGACTTTGTTATACTGGACCAGGGGACATTGTTATACTCGATCAGGAGACGTTGTTATACTCGATCAGGGGACTTTGTTAAACTCGTCTAGGGGGCTTCTTTATACTCGATCAGGGGACTTTGTTATAATCGATCAGGGGACTTTGTCTTACTCGATGAGGTGGCTTTGTTTTACTCGACCAGAGGACTTTGCTATACTCGAACAGGGGACTTTGTTATACTAGATTAGGGGACTTTGTTATTTTCGACCAGGGGACTTTTTTATACTTGATCAGTGGACTTTGTCATACTTGAGCAGAGGCCATTGTTATACTCGATCGGGAGACTTTGTTATACTCGATGTGTGGACTTTCCTATATTTAACCAATGGACTTTGCTATACTCGACGAGGGGCCTTTGTTATACTCGATCAGGGGACTTTGTTATACTCGATAAGGGGACTTTGTTACACTCGATTAGGGGAATTTGTTATACTCGATAAGGGGACTTAATGTTAGACTCGAACAGGGGACTTTGTTATACTCGACGAGGGGACTTTGTTATACTCGATTAAACGGCTTTGTTATAATCGATCAGGGGACTTTGTTATACTCGATGAGGGGCCTTTGTTTTACTCGATCAGGGGACTTTGTTATACACGACCGGGGGACTTTGTTATACTCGATCAGGGGATATGTTTGTACTCGATCAGGGGACTTTGCAATACTCACCCAGAGGACTTTGTTAAACTCGATCAGGGGAATTTGTTATACTCAATCAGGGGACTTTGTTATACTCGATAAGGGGCCTTTGTTATACTCGACCAGGCGACTTTGTTATACTCGATCAGGGGACTTTGTTATACTCGACCAATGGACTTTGCTATACTCGATGAGGGGACTTTGTTTTACTCGACCAGGGGACTTTGTTATAATCGATCAGGTGATTTTGTTATACTCGACCAGAGGACTTTGTTATACTCGAGCAGGGGATATGTTATACTTAATCAGGGGACTTTGTTATACTTGATCAGGGGACTTTGTTATACTTGATTAGGGGACTTTTTTATACTCGATCAAAGGACTTTGTTATACTTGATCAGAAGACTGTTACCCAAATCCAGGGGCCTTTATACCTGATTAGGAAAACTTTGTTATACTTGATCAGAAGACTTTGTTATACTCAACCAGGGAACTTTTTTATACTTGACTAATGGACTTTGTTATACTCAATGAGGGGCCTTTGTTATACTCGATCAGGGGACTTTGTTATACTCGACCAGGGGACTTTGTTATACTCGATCAGGTGATATGTTATACTCGATCAGGGGACTTTGTTATACTCGATCAGGGGACTTTGTTACACTTGATTAGAGGACTTTGTTATACTCGGCCAGGGGCCTTTGTTATACTCGATTAGAAAACTTTGTTATACCCGACCAGGGGACTTTGTTATACTCCACCAGTGGACTTTTTTATACTTGTCCAATGGACTTTGTTATACTCAATGAGGGGCCTTTGTTATACCCGATCAGGGGACTTTGTTACACTCGACCAGGCGACTTTCTCATACTTGATCAGGGGACTTTGTCATACTCGATCAATGGACTTTCCTATATTTGACCAATGGACTTTACTATACTCGATGAGGGTCCTTTGTTATTCTCGATCAGGGACTTAGTTATACTCGACCAGGGGACTTTGTTATACTTGGTTAGGGGACTTTGTTATACTCGATCAAAGTACTTTGATATACTTAATCACAGGACTTTGTTATACTCGACCAGGGGCCTTTGTTATACTCGATTAGAAAACTTTGTTAGACTCGACCAGGGGCCTTTGTTATACTCGATCAGAAAACTTTGTTATACTCGACCAGGGGACTTTGTTATACTCCACCAGGAACTTTGTTATACTCGATCAGGGGATATGTTATACTCGATCAGGGACTTTGTTATACCTGGTTCAGGGTACTTTGTTATACTCGTCCAGGGGTCTTTGATATACTAGGATCATTGGACATTGTTATGCTCGACTAGGGGACTTTGTCTTACTCGATCAGGGCCCTTTGTTATACTTGACCAGGGGAATTTGTTATAATCGATTAGGGGACTCTGTTATGCTCGATCTAGGGTCTTTGTTAAACTGGGCCAGGAGACGTTGTTATACTCGATCAAGGGATATGTTATACTCGATCAGGGGACTTTGTTATACTGGACCAGGGGACTTTTTTATACTTGACCAACGGACTTTGTTATACTCGATGAGGGGCCTTTGTTATACTCGATCAGGGGACTTTGTTATACTCGAGCAGGGGACTTTGTTATATTCGATCAGGGGACTTTTTTATACTCGACCAGAGGACTTTGTTTTATTCGATTAGGGGACTTTGTTATACTCGACCAGGGGACTTTTTTATACTTGACCAATGGACTTTGTTATACTCAATGAAGGGCCTTTGTTATACTCGATCAGGGGACTTTGTTATACACGATCAGGGGACTTTGTTATACGCGATCGGGGGACTATTTTTATACTCGACCAGAGGACTTTGTTATACTCGATTAGAGGATATGTTATACTCGATCAGGGGACTTTGTTATACTCAACCAGAGGGCTTTGTTATACTCAATCAGGGGATTTTTTTATACTCGGTTAGGGGCCTTTGTTATACTCGATGAGGGGGCTTTGTTATACTCGACCAAGGGACTTTGCTATGCTCGAACAGGGGACTTTGTTACACTCGATCAGGGGACTTTGTTATACTCGACCAGGGTACTCTTTTATACTTGATCTGGGGACTTTGTCATACTCGATCAGTGGACTTTCCTATATTTGACCAATGGACTGTGCTATACTCGATGAGGGGCCTTTGTTATACACGATCAGGGGACTTTGTTATACTTGATTAGGTGACTTTGTTATCCTCGATCAGGGGACTTTGTTATTCTTGATTAGAAAACTTTGTTATACCCGACCTGGGGACTTTGTTATACTCCACCAGGGACTTTGTTATACTCGATCAGGGGATATGTTATTCTCGATCAGGGGACTTTGTTATACTCGGTTCAGGGGAATTTGTTATACTCGTCCAGGGGGCTTTGTTATACTAGGATCAGGGGACTTTGTTATAATCGATTAGGGGACTTTCTTATGCTCGATCTGGGGACTTTGTTATACTCATCCAGGGAGCTCTGTTATACTCGATCAGAGGTCTTTGTCCTACTCGATCAGGGCCCTTTGCTATACTCGACCGGGGGACTTTGTTATAATCGATCAGGGGATTTTGTTATGCTCGATCTAGGGACTTTGTTATACTGGGCCAGGGGACTTATTTATACTCGATCAGGGGACTTTGTTACGCTGGACCAGGGGACATTTTTATTCTCGATTAGGGGACTTTGTTATACTCGATTAGGGGTCTTTTGTTACACTCGATCAGGGGACTTTGGTATACTCGACCAGGGGCCTTTGTTATACTCGATTACGGGACTTTGTTTTACTCGATAAGGGGACTTTGTTATACTCGACCAGGGGACTTTGTTATACTCTATTAGGCGGCTTTGTTATACTCGATCAGGAGACTTTCTTATACTCGATGAGGGGCCTTTGTTATACTCGGTCAGGGGCCTTTGTTATACTAGATCAAGGGACTTTGTTATACTCGATCAGGGGACTTTGTTATACTAGATCAGGAGGCTTTGTTAACCTCGATCAGGGGACTTTGCTATACTCGACCAGGGGACTTTGTTATACTCGAGCAGGGGGCTTTGTTATACTCGATCATGAGGCTTTTTTATACTCGATCAGGGGATTTTGCTATCCTCGACCAAGGGACTTTGTTATACTCGATCAGGGAACTTTTTTTATACATGACCAATGGACTTTGTTATACTCGATGAGGGGCCTTTGTTATACTCGATGAGGGGACTTTGTTATACTCCACCAGGGGACATTGTTATACTCGATAAGGGTACTTTTTTATGCTCGACCAGAGGACTTTGTTATAATCAATCATGGGATATGTTATACTTGATCAGGGACTTTGTTATACTCAACCAGGGGACTTTGTTATACTCGACCAGGGGACTTTGCTATAGTCGACCAGGGGACTTTGTTATACTCGATTAGGGGACTTTGTTATACTCGACCAGGGGACATTTTATACTTGATCAGGGGACTTTGTCATACTTGACCAGAGTCCATTGTTATACTCGATCGGGGGACTTTGTTATACTCGATGAGTGGACTTTCCTATATTTGACCAATGGACTTTGCTATACTCGATGAGGGGCCTTTGTTATACTCGATGAGGGGACATTGTTATACTCGACCAGGGGACTTTGTTATACTCGATGAGGGGACTTTGTTATACTCGACCAGAGGACATGTTATACTCGATTAGAAAACTTTGTTATACTCGACCAGGGGACTTTGTTATACTCGATCAGGGGACTTTTTTATACTTGACAAGAGGACTTTGTTATACTCAATCCGGGGATATGTTATACTTGATCAGGGGACTTTGTTATACTCAACCAGGGGACTTTGTTATACTCAACCAGGGGACTTTGTTATTCTCGATTAGGGGCCTCTTTTATACTCGATGAGGGGGCTTTGTTAAACTCGATCAGGGGACTTTGCTATAGTCGACCAGGGGACTTTGTTATACTCGATTAGGGGACTTTGTTATACTCGACCAGGGGACTTTTTTATACTTGATCAGGGGACTTTGTCATACTTGACCAGAGGCCATTGTTATACTCGATCGGGGGACTTTGTTATACTCGATGAGTGGACTTGCCTATATTTTACCAATGGACTTTGCTATACTCGATGAGGGGCCTTTGTTATAGTCGATCAGGGGACATTCTTATACTCGACAAGGGTACTTTGTTATACTCGATGAGGGGACTTTGTTATACTCGACCAGAGGACTTTATTATACTCGATCAGGAGATATGTTATACTCGATCAGGGGACTTTGTTATATTCAAACAGAGGACTTTGATATACTCGACGAGGGGCCATTGTTATACTCGATTAGAAAACTTTGTTATACTCGACCAGGAGAATTTGTTATATTCGATCAGGGGATATGCTATACTTGACCAGGGGACTTTGTTATACACGATTAGGGGACTTTGTTATACTCGACCAGGGGCGTTTTTATACTTGGCCAATGGACTTTGTTATACTCAATGAGGGGCCTTTGTTATACTCGATCAGGGGACTTTGTTATACACGACCAGGGGACTTTGTTATACGCAATCAGGGGACTTTTTTATACTCGACCAGAAGACTTTGTTATACTCGATCAGGGGATATGTTATACTCGTCCAGGGGACTTTGTTATACTCGATCAGGGGACTTTGTTATACGCGACCAGGGGACTTTTTTGAATTTGATTAGGGGACTTTGTCATACTCGATCAGTGGACTTTCCTATATATGACCAATGTTATACTCGATGAGGGGCCTTTGTTATACTCGATCAGGGGACTTTGCTATACTCGACAAGGGGACTTTGTTATACTCGATCAGGGGACTTTGTTATACTCGACCAGAGGACTTTGTTATACTCGATCAGGGGATATGTTATACTCGATCAGAGGACTTTGTTATACTCAATCAGGTGACTTTTTTTTACTTGATTAGGGGACTTTTTTATACTCGATCAAAGGACTTTGTTATACTTGATCAGAGGACTTTGTTATGCTCGACGAGGAGCCTTTGTTATACTCGATTAGAAAACTTTGTTATACTCGACCAGGGGACTTTGTTATACTCCACCAGGGAGTCTGTTATACTCGATCAGGGGATATATTTTACTCGATAAGGGGACTTTGTTATACTCGTCCAGGGGGCTTTGTTATACTAGGATCAGGGGACTTTGTTATGCTTGATCAGGGGACTTTGTTCTACTCGATCAGGGCCCTTTGTTATACTCGACCAAGGGACTTTGTTATAATCGATTAGGTGACTTTGTTATGCTCAATCTGGGGACTTTGTTAAACTGGGCTAAGAGACGTTGTTATACTCGATCAGGGGATTTTTGTTATACTCGATCAGGGGACTTTGTTATACTCGACTAGAGGCCTTTGTGATACTCGATCAGGGGACTTTGTTATACTCGATAAGGGGACTTTGTTATACTCGATAAGGGGAATTTGTTATACTCGATAAGGGGACTTAATGTTAGACTCAAACAGGTGACTTTGTTATACTCGACCAGGGGACTTTGTTATCCTCGATTAGGCGGCTTTGTTATAATCGATCAGGGGACTTTGTTATACTCGATGAGGGGCCTTTGTTATACTCGACCAGAGGCCTTTGTTATACTAGATCAGGGAACTTTGTTATACTCGATTAGGGGCCTTTTTTGGACTCGATGAGGGCTTTTGTTATACTCGATGAGGGGACTTTGTTATACTCGATCAGGGGACCTACTTATACTCGAGCAGGGGGCTTTATTATACTCGAACAGGGGACTTTTTTATACTCGACCAGAGGACTTTGTTATACTCGACCAGGGGCTATGTTATACTTGATCAAGGGACTTTGTTTTACTCGTCCAGGGGACTTTTTATACTTGACCAATGGACTTTGTTATACTCAATGAGTGGCCTTTTGTTATACTCGATCAGGTGACTTTGTTATTTACGACCAGGGGACTTTGTTATACTTGATTAGGGGACTTTGTAATAATTGATCAGAGGACTTTGTTATACTCGACCAGGGGCCTTTGTTATACTCTATTAGAAAACTTTGTTATACTCGACCAGGGGACTTTGTTATACTCCACCAGGGACTTTGTTATACTCGATCAGGGGACTTTGTTATACTCGATTCAGGTGTCTTTGTTATACTCGTCCAGTGGGCTTTGTTATAATAGGATCAGGGGACTTTGTTATACTCGATCAGGGGACTTTTTCTTACTCGATCAGGGCCCTTTGTTATACTCGACCAGGGGACTTTGTTATACTTGATTAGGGGACTTCGTTATACTCGATCAAAGGACTTTGTTATATTTGATCAGAGGACTTTGTTATACTCGACCAGGGGCCTTTGATATACTCGATTAGAAAACTTTGTTCTACTCGACCAGGGCCCTTTGTTATACTCGATTAGAAAACTTTGTTATACTCGACCAGGGGACTTTGTTATACTCCACAAGGGACTTTGTTATACTCGATCAGGGGATATGTTATATTCGATCAGGGGACTTTGATATACTCGGTTCAGGTGTCTTTGTTATACTCGTCCAGTGGGCTTTGTTATACTAGGATCAGGGGACTTTGTTATACTCGATCAGGGGACTTTGTTATACACGACCAGGGGAATTTGTTATACGCGATCAAGGGACTTTTTTATCCTCGACCAGAGGACTTTGTTATACTCGATTAGGGGATATGTTATACTCGATCAGGGGACATTGTTATACTCAACCAGAGTACTTTGTTATACTCGATCGGGGGACTTAGTTATACTAAATCAAGGGACTTTGTTATACTCGATTAGGGGCCTTTGTTATACTCGACCAGGGGACTTTGTTATACTCGATCAGGGGACATTGTTATACTCGACCAGGGGACTTTTTTATACTTGATAAGGGGAGTTTGTCATACTCGATCAGTGGACTTTCCTATATTTGACCAATGGACTTTGCTATACTCGACCAGGGGACATTGTTATCCTCGATCAGGGGACTTTGTTATACTCGACCAGAGAACTTTGTTATACTCGATCAGGGGTTATGTTATACTCGATCAGGGGACTTTGTTATACACGATTAGGTGACTTTGTTTTACTTGATTAGGGGACTTTTTTATACTCGATCAAAGGACTTTGCTATACGTGATCAGAGGACTTTGTTATACTCGACCAGGAGCCTTTGTTATACTCGATTAGAAAACTTTGTTATACTCGACCAGGGGACTTTGTTATACTCCACCAGAGACTCTGTTATACTCGATCAGGGGATATGTTATGCTCGTTCAGGGGACTTTGTTATACTCGATTCGGGGGACTTTGTCTTACTCGATCAGGTACCTTTGTTATCCTCGACCAGGGGACTTTGTTATAATCGATTAGGGGACTTTGTTATGCTCGATCTGGGGACTTTGTTAAACTGGGTTACGAGACGTTGTTATACTCGATCAGGGAATTTTTGTTATACTCGATCAGGGGACTTTGTTATACTCGACCAGAGGCCTTTGTTACACTCGTTCAGGGGACTTTGTTATACTCGGTAAGGGGACTTTGCTATACTCGATAAGGGGAATGTTTTATCCTCAATAAGGGGACTTAATGTTAGACTCGAACAGGTTACTTTGTTTTACTCGATCAAGGGACTTTGTTGTACTCGATCAGGGGATTTTGTTATACTCGACCAGAGGACTTTGTTATACTCAATCAGGGGATATGTTATACTTGATCAGGGGACTTTGTTATACTCAACCAGGGGACCTTGTTATACTTGATTAGGGGCCTCTTTTATACTCGATGAGGAGGCTTTGTTATACTCGTCCAGGGGACTTTGCCATAGTTGACCAGGGGACTTTGTTATACTCGATTAGGGGACTTTGTTATACTCAACCAGGGGACTTTGTTTTACTCGATCGGGGGACTTTGTTATACTCGATGAGTGAACTTTCCTATATTTGACCAATGGACTTTGATATACTTGATAAGGGGCCTTTGTTATACTCGATCAGGGGACATTGTTATAATCGACCAGGGGACTTTGTTATACTCGATGAGGGGACTTTGTTATACTCGATCAGAGGACTTTGTTATACTCGATCAGGGGATATGTTATACTCGATCAGGGGACTTTGTTATACTCGACTAGGGGCCTTTGTTATACTCGATTAGAAAACTTTGTTATACTCGATCAGGAGACTTTGTTATATACGATCAGGGAACTTTGTTATACTCCACCAGGGACTTTGTTATATTCGATCAGGGGATATGCCATACTTGACCAGGGGACTTTGTTATACACGATCAGGGGACTTTGTTATACTCGACCATGGGACTTTTGTATACTTGACCAATGGACTTTGTTATACTCAATGAGGGGCCTTTGTTATACTCGATCAGGGGACTTTGTTATACACGACCAGGTGATTTTGTTATACGCAATCAGGGGACTTTTTTATACTCGACCAGAAGACTTTGTTATACTCGATCAGGGGAAATGTTATACTCGATCAGGGGACTTTGTTATACTCAACCAGAGTACTTTGTTATACTCGATTAGGGCCTTTGTTATACTCAATTAGGGGACTTTGGTATACTCGATTAGGGGCCTTTGTTATACTCGACCAGGGGACTTTGTTATACTCGATAAGGGGAATTTGTTATACTCGATAAGGGGACTTTGTTATACTCGACCCGAGGCCTTTGTTATAATAGATCAGGGAACTTTGTTATACTCGATTAGGGACCTTTTTTGGACTCGATGAGGGCTTTTGTTATACTCGATCAGGTGACTTTGTTATACTCGATCAGGGGACCTACTTATACTCGAGCAGGGGGCTTTATTATACTCGAACAGGGGACTTTTTTATACTCGACCAGAGGACTTTGTTATACTCGACCAGGGGCTATGTTATACTTGATCAAGGGACTTTTTTATACTCGACCAGGGGACTTTTTATACTTGACCAATGGACTTTGTTATACTCAATGAGGGGCCTTTTGTTATACTCAATTAGGTGACTTTGTTATATACGACCAGGGGACTTTGTTATACTTGATTAGGGGACTTTGTTATACTTGATCAGAGGACTTTGTTATCCTCGACCAGGGGCCTTTCTTATACTCGATTAGAAAACTTTGATATACTCGACCAGGGGACTTTGTTATACTCCACCTGGGACTTTGTTATACTCGATCAGGGGACTTTGTTATACTCGGTTCAGGTGTCTTTGTTTTTCTCGTCCAGTGGGCTTTGTTATACTATGATCAGGGGAATTTGTTATACTCGATCAGGGGACTTTTTTATACTCGACCAGAGGACTTTGTTATACTCGACCAGGGGCTATGTTATACTTGATCAAGGGACTTTGTTATACTCGTCCAGGGGACTTTCTATACTTGACCAATGGACTTTGTTATACTCAATGAGGGGCCTTTTGTTATACTCGATCAGGTGACTTTGTTATATACGACCAGGGGACTTTGTTATACTTGATTACGGGACTTTGTTATACTTGATCAGAGGACTTTGTTATACTCGACCAGGGGCCTTTGTTATACTCGATTAGAAAACTTTGTCATACTCGACCAGGGGACTTTGTTATACTCCACCAGGGACTTTGTTATACTCGATCAGGGGACTTTGTTATACTCGGTTCAGGTGTCTTTGTTATACTCGTCCAGTGGGTTTTGTTATACTAGGATCAGGGGACTTTGTTATACTCGATCAGGGGACTTTTTCTTACTCGATCAGGGCCCTTTGTTATACTCGACCAGGGGACTTTGTTATACTTGATTAGGGGACTTTGTTATACTCGATCAATGGACTTTGTTATATTTGATCAGAGGACTTTGTTATACTCGACCAGGGGCCTTTGATATACTCGATTAGAAAACTTTGTTATACTCGACCAGGGGCCTTTGTTATACTCGATTAGAAAACTTTGTTATACTCGATCAGGGGACTTTGATATACTCGGTTCAGGTGTCTTTGTTATACTCGTCCAGTGGGCTTTGTTATACTAGGATCAGGGGACTTTGTTATACTCGATCAGGGGACTTTGTTATACACGACCAGGGGACTTTGTTATATGCAATCAAGGGACTTTTTTATACTCAACGAGAGGACTTTGTTATACTCGATTCAGGGGACTTTGTCTTACTCGATCAGGGTCCTTTGTTATACTCGACCAGGGGACTTTGTTATAATCGATTAGCGGACTTTGTTATGCTCGATCTGGGGACTTTGTTAAACTGGGCCACGAGACGTTGTTATACTCGATCAGGGGATTTTTGTTATACTCGATCAGGGGAATTTGTTATACTCGACCAGAGGCCTTTGTTACACTAGATCAGGGGACTTTGTTATACTCGATAAGGGGACTTTGTTTTACTCGATTAGGGGACTTTGTTACACTCGATCAGGGGACTTTGTTATACTCGACCAGAGGACTTTGTTATACTCGATCAAGGGATATGTTATACTCAATCAGGGGACTTTTTTATACTCGACCAGAGGACTATGTTATACTCGATCAGGAGACTTTGTTATACTCGATCAAGGGACTTTTTATACTTGACCAATGGACTTTGTTATACTCGATGAGGGGCCTTTGTTATACTCGATCTGGGGACTTTGTTATACTCGAGCAGGGGACTTTGTTATACTCCATCAGGGGTCTTTTTTATACTCGACAAGGAGAATGCTGGCACGAATTAGGACTTTGTTATACTCGATTAGGGGACTTTTTTATAATTGACCAATGGACTTTGTTATACTGAATGTGGGGCCTTTGTTATACTCGATATGGGGACTTTGTTATACTCGAACAGGGGACTTTTTTATACTTGACCAATGAACTTTGTTATACTAAATGAGGGACTTTGTTATACTCAACCAGAGGACTTTGTTATACTAGATCAGGGGACTTTGTTATACTCAATCAGGGGCCTTTGTTATACCCGATTAGGGGCCTTTGTTATACTCGATGAGGGGGCTTTGTTATACTCGACTAGGGGACTTTGTTATACTCGATCAGGGGACTTTGTTATACTCGACAAGGGGACTTTTTTATAATTAACCAGGGGACATTGTCATACTCGATCAGTGGACTTTCCTATATTTGACCAATGGACTTTGCTATAGTTGACCAGGGGACTTTGTTATACTCGATTAGGGGACTTTGTTATACTCAACTAGGGGACTTTGTTATACTCGATCGGGGGACTTTGTTATACTCGATGAGTGAACTTTCCTATATTTGACCAATGGACTTTGATATACTCGATAAGGGGCTTTTGCTATACTCGATCAGGGGACTTTGTTATACTCGACCAGGGGACTTTGTTATACTCGATCAGAGGACTTTGTTATACTCGAGCAGAGGACTTTGTTATACTCTGTCAGGGGACTTTGTTATACTCGTCCAGGGGGCTTTGTTATACTCGGTCAGGGGACTTTGTTATACTCGATCAGGGGACTTTGTCTTACTCGATCAGGGCCATTTACTATACTCGACCAGGAGACTTTGTTTTAATCGATAAGGGGACTTTGTTATACTCGAACAGGGGACTTTGTTATACTGGGCCAGGGAACTTTTTTATACTCGGTCACGGGACTTTGTTATACTAGTATCAGGGGACTTTGCTATACTCGACCAGAGGCCTTTGTTACACTCGATCAGGGGACTTTGTTACACTCGATAAGGGGACTTTGCTATACTCGATAAGGGGAATTTGTTATACTCAATAAGGGGACTTTTTTATTAATAATCAGAGGACTTTGTCATACTCGATCAGTGAGACTTTCGTATATTTGACCAATGGACTTTGTTATGCTCGATCTGGGGTTTTTGTTATACTGGGCCAGGAGACTTTGTTATACTCGATGAGGGGATGTTATACTCGATCAGGGGTCTTTGTTATACTCGATTAGGGACTTTGTTATACTCGATCAGGGGACTGTGTGTTATACTCGTCCAGGGGCTTTGTTATACTCAGTCAGGGGACTTTGTTATACTCGATCAGGGGACTTTGTTATACTCTGATCCGGGGACTTTGTTATACTCGACCAGGGGCCTTTGTTATACTCGATCACCGGATTTTGTTATACTCGATAATGGAACTTTGTTATACTCGTCCAGGGGGCTTTGTTATACTGGGCCAGGGGACTTTTTTACACTCGATCAGTGGACTTTGTTATACTGGACCATGGGACTTTTTTATACTCGATCAGGGACTTTGTTATACTCGATAAGGAGACTTTGTTCTACTCGATAAGGGTAATTTGTTATACTCGATAAGGGGACTTTGTTAGACTCGATGAGGCGCCTTTGTTATACTAGATGAGGGGACTTTGTTATACTCGATCAGGGGACCTTGTTATACTCGAGCAGGGGACCTTGTTATACTCGAGCAGGGGGCTTTGTTATACTCGATGAGGGGACTTTGTTATACTCGATGAGGAGGCTTTGTTATACTCGATTAGGGGACTTTGCTATACTCGACCAGGGGACTTTGTTAAACTCAATCAGGGGACTTTGTTATACTCCACCAGGGACTTTGTTATACTCGATCAGGGGATATGTTATACTCCATCAGGGGACTTTGTTATACTCGGTTCAGGGGTCTTTGTTATACTCGTTCAGTGGGCTTTGTTATACTAGGATCAGGGGACTTTGTTATACTCGATCAAAGGACTTTGTCTTACTCAATGAGGGCCCTTTGTTATACTTGACCAGGTGACTTTGTTATAATCGATCAGCGGACTTTGTTATGCTCGATCTGGGGACTTTGTTATACTGCGCCAGGAGACGTTGTTATACTCGATGAGGGGATATGTTATACTCGATCAGGGTCTTTGTTATATTGGACCAGGGGACTTTGTTTTACTCGATCAGGGACTTTATTATACTCGATGAGGGGACTTTGTTATATTCGTCCAGGGGGCTTTGTTATACTCGATGAGGAGCCTTTGTTATACTCGATATGGGGACTTTGTTATACTCGACCAGGGGACTTTTTTATACTTGACCAATGGACTTTGTTATACTCAATGAGGGGCCTTTGTTATACTCGATCAGGGGACTTTCTTATACTTGACCAGGGGACTTTGTTATACACGATCAGGGGACTTTTTTATACTCAATCAGGGGACTTTGTTATACTCAACAAGAGGACTATGTTATACTCGATCAGGGGACTTTGTTATACTCAATCAGGGACTTTGTTATACTCGATGAGGGGCCTTTGTTATTCTCGATGAGGGGGCTTTGTTATACTCGACCAGGGGACTTTGTTATACTCGACCAGGGGACATTGTTATACTCGATCAGGGGACTTTATTATACTCGACAAGAGGACTTTTTTATACTCGGTCAGGGGATATGTTATACTTGATCAGGGGACTTTGTTATACTCGACCAGGGGACTTTGTTATAATCGCCCAGGGGCCTTTGTTATACGTGATTAGAAAACTTTGTTATACTCGACCAGGGGACTTTGTTATACTCTATCAAGGGACTTCTGTTATACTCGATGAGGGGACTTTGTTATACTCGACCAGGGGCCTTTGTTATACAGGATCACCGGACTTTGTTATACTCGAACAAGGGACTTTGTTATACTCGAGCAGGAGACTTTGTTATACTCGATTAGGCGGCTTTGTTATACTCGATGAGGGAACTTTGTTAAATCGATGAGGGGGCCTTTGTTATACTCGATTAGGGGCCTTTGTTATACTAGATCAGGGGACTTTGTTATACTCGATGAGGGGCCTTTTTTAGACTCGATCAGGGGCCTTTGTTATACTCGATCAGGGGACTTTGTTATACTCGATCAGGGGACTTTCTTATACTCGAGCAGGGGGCTGTGTTATACTCGATCAGGGGACTTTGTTATACTCGATGAGGAGGCTTTGTTATACTCGATCAGGGGACTATGCTATACTCGGTTCAGGGGTCTTTGTTATACTCGTCCAGTGGGCTTTGTTATACTAGGATTAGGGGACTTTGTTATACTCGATCAAAGGACTTTGTCTTACTCAATGAGGGCCCTTTGTTATACTCGACCAGGGGACTTATTTATACTTGATCAATGGACTTTGTTATAATCCATGAGGGGCCTTTGTTATACTCGACCAGGGGCCTTTGTTCTACTCGATTAGAAAACTTTGTTATACTCAACCAGGGGACTTTGTTATACTCCACCAGGGAATTAGTTATACTCGATCAGGGGATATGTTATACTCCATCCGGGGACTTTGTTATGCTTGGTTCAGGGGTCTTTGTTATACTCGTCCAGTGGGCTTTGTTATACTAGGATCAGGGGACTTTGTTATACTCGATCAAAGGACTTTGTCTTACTCAAGGAGGGCCCTTTGTTATACTCGACCAGGGGACTTTGTTATAATCGATCAGGGGACTTTGTTATGCTCGATTTGGGGACTTTGTTATACTGCGCCAGGAGACGTTGTTATACTCGATGAGGGGATATGTTATACTCGATCAGGGTATTTGTTATATTGTACCAGGGGACTTTGTTATACTCGATCAGGGACTTTATTATACTCGATGAGGGGACTTTGTTTTATTCGTCCAGGGGGCTTTGTTATACTCGATGAGGAGCCTTTGTTATACTCGATATGGGGACTTTGTTATACTCGACCAGGGGACTTTTTTATACTTGACCAATTTACTTTGTTATACTCAATGAGGGGCCTTTGTTATACTCGATCAGGGGACTTTCTTATACTTGGACAGGGGACTTTGTTATACACGATCAGGGGACTTTTTTATACTCGATCAGGAGACTTTGTTATACTCAACCAGAGGACTAGGTTATACTCGATGAGGGGCCTTTGTTATACTCGATGAGGGGGCTTTGTTATACTCGACCAGGGGACTTTGTTATACTCGATCAGGGGACTTTGTTATACTCGATCAGGGGACTTTGTTATACTCGACAAGAGGACTTTGTTATACTCGATCAAGGGACTTCTGTTATACTCGATGAGGGGACTTTGTTATACTCGACCAGGGGCCTTTGTTATACAGGATCACCGGACTTTCTTATACTCGAACAGGGGACTTTGTTATACTCGAGCAGGAGACTTTGTTATACTCGATTAGGCTTCTTTGTTATACTCTATGAGGGAACTTTGTTAAATCGATGAGGGGCCTTTGTTATACTCGATTAGGGGCCTTTGTTATACTAGATCAGGGTACTTTGTTATACTCGATGAGGGGCCTTTGTTAGACTCGATCAGGGGCCTTTGTTATACTCGATCAGGGGACTTTGTTATACTCGATCAGGGGACTTTCTTATACTCGAGCAGGGGACTTTGCTATACTCGACCAGGGGACTTTCTTATACTCGATCAGGGGACTTTGTTATACTCGATGAGGGGCCTTTAGACTGATCAGGGGCCTTTTATACTCGATCAGGGGACTTTGTTATACTCGATGAGGAGGCTTTGTTATACTCGATCAGGGGACTTTGCTATACTCGACCAGGAGACTTTGTTATACTCGATCAGGGGACTTTGTTATACTCGATCCAGGGGACTTTTTATACTGACCAAGGAGGCTTTGTTATACTCGATGAGGGGCCTTTGTTATACTCGATCTGGGGACTTTGTTATACTCGAGCAGGGGACTTTGTTATACTCCATCAGGGGACTTTTTTATACTCAACCAGAGGACTTTGTTATACTCGACTAGGGTACTTTTTTATACTTGACCAATGGACTTTGTTATACTCAATGAGGGGCCTTTGTTATACTCGATCAGGGGACTTTGTTATACTCGACCAGGGGACTTTGTTATATGCGATCAGGGGACTTTTTTATACTCGATCAGGGGACTTTGTCATACTCGATCAGTGGACTTTCCTATATTTGACCAATGGACTTTGCTATACTCGATGAGGGGCTTTTGTTATACTCGATGAGGGGACTTTGTTATACTCGACCAGGGGACTTTGTTATACTCGATCCGGGGACTTTGTTATACTCGAGCAGAGAACTTTGTTATACTCTGTCAGGGGACTTTTTTATACACGTCCAGGTTGCTTTGTTATACTCAGTCAGGGGACTTTATTATACTCGATCAGGGGAAATTGTCTTACTCGATCAGGACCCTTTGCTATACTCGACAAGGGGACTTTGTTTTAATCGATCAGGGGACTTTGTTATACTCGATCAGGGGACTTTGTTATACTGGGCCAGAGGACTTTTTGTATACTCGGTCAGGGGACTTTGTTATACTAGTATCAGGGGACTTTGTTATTCTCGACCAGGGGAATTTGTTATACTCGACCAGAGGCCTTTGTTATCCTCGGTACGGGACTATGTTATAATCTATCAGGGGACTTTGTTATGCTCGATCTGGGGCTTTGTTATACTGGGCCAGGAGACTTTGTTATTCTCGATGAGGGGATATGTTATACTCGATCAGGGGACTTTGTTATACTCGATCACGGGAATTTTGTTATACTCGATCAGGGGACTTTGTTATACTCGATCACGGGACTTTTGTTATACTCGATCAGGGGACTTTGTTATACTCGTCCAGGGGGCTTTGTTATACTCGACCAGGGGACTTTGTTATAATCGATCAAGGGACTTTGTTATGCTCGATATGGGGACTTTGTTATACTGGGCCAGGGGACATTTTTATACTCGATCAGCGGACTTTGTTATACTAGATAAGGGGACTTTGTTGTACCCGATAAGGGGAATTTGTTATACTCGATAAGGGGGCTTTGTTATACTTAGATCAGGGGACTTTGTTATTCTCGACCAGGGGACTTTGTTATACTCGACCAGAGGCCTTTGTTATACTCGGTCCGGGGACTTTGTTATATTCGTCCAGGGGGCTTTGTTATACTCGATCAGAGGACTTTGTTATACTCGACCAGGGGACTTTGTTGTAATCGATCAGGGGACTTTGTTATGCTTGATCTGGGGACTTTGTTATACTCGATGAGAAGACTTTGTTATATTCATCCAGGGGGCTTCGTTATACTCGATCAGGGAACTTTGTTATACTCGATCAGGGACTTTATTATACTCGACAAGGGGCCTTTTTTATACTTGACCAATGGACTTTGTTATACTCAATGAGGGGCCTTTGTTATACTCGATCAGGGGACTTTCTTAAACTCGACCAGGGGACTTTGTTATACACGATCAGGGGACTTTTATATTCTCGATCAAGGGACTTTGTTATACTCAACCAGAGGACTCTGTTATACTCGATCAGGGGACTTTGCTATACTCAATCAGGGGACTTTGTTATACTCGATGAGGGGCCTTTGTTATACTCGATGAGGGGGCTTTGTTATACTCGACCAGGGGACTTTGTTATATTCGACCAGGGGACTTTGTTATACTCGACCAGGGGACTTTTGTTATAATCGACCAGGGGCCTTTGTATACTCGATTAGAAAACTTTGTTATACTCGACCAGGGGACATTGTTATACTCGATCAAGGGACTTATGTTATACTCGATGAGGGGACTTTGTTATACTCGACCAGGGGCCTTTGTTATACAGGATCACCGGACTTTGTTATACTCGATAAGGGGACTTTGTTATACTCGGTAAGGGGAATTTGTTATACTCGATAAGAGGATTTTGTTAGACTCGAACAGGGGACTTTGTTATACTCGACCAGGGGACTTTGTTATACTCGATTAGGCGGCTTTGTTATACTCGATCAGGGAACTTTGTTATACTCGATGAGGTTCCTTTGTTATACTCGATCAGGGTCCTTTGTTATACTAGATCAGGGGACTTTGTTATACTCGATCAGGGGACTTTCTTATACTCGAGCAGGAGGCTGTGTTATACTCGATCAGGGGACTTTGTAATGCTCAATGAGGAAGCTTTGTTATACTCGATGAGGAGACTTTGCTATACTCGACCAGGGGACTTTGTTATACTCGGTCATGGGACTTTGTTATACTCGACCAGGGGACTTTTTTATACTTGACCAATGGACTTTGGTTATACTCGAAGAGGGGCCTTTGTTATACTCGATCTGGGGACTTTGTTATACTCGACCAGGGGACTTTGTTATACTCGACCAGGGGACTTTTTTATACTTGACCAATGGACTTTGTTATACTCAATGAGGGGCCTTTGTTATACTCGATCAGGGGACTTTGTTATACTCGACCAAGGGACTTTGTTATATGCGATCAGGGGACTTTTTTATACTCGTTCAGGGACTTTGTTATACTCAACCAGAGGACTATGTTATACTCGATCAGGGGACTTTGTTATACTCAATCAGGGGACTTTGTTATACTCGATTAGGGGCCTTTGTTTATAATCGATGAGGGGGGCTTTGTTATACTCGACCAGGGGACATTGTTATACTCGATCAGGGGACTTTGTTGTACTCGACAAGGGGACTTTTTTAGAATTAATCAGGGAGTTTGTCATACTCGATCAGTGGACTTTCCTATATTTGACCAATGGACTTTGCTATACTCGATGAGGGGCTTTTGTTATACTCGATCAGGGGACTTTGTTATACTCGACCAGGGGACTTTGTTATACTCGATCAGGGGACTTTGTTATACTCGAGCAGAGGACTTTGGTATATTCGATCAGGGGATATGTTATACTCGATCGGGGGACTTTGTTATGATCGGTTCAGGGTTCTTTGTTATACTCGTCCAATGGGCTTTGTTATACTAGGATCAGGGGACTTTGTTATACTCGATCAGGGGTCTTTGTTATACTCGATTAGAAAACTTTGTTATACTCGACCAGGGGACTTTGTTATACTCCACCAGGGACTTTGTTATACTCGATCAGGGGATATGTTATATTCGATCAGGGGACTTTGTTATGCTCGGTTCAGGGGGCCTTGTTATACAAGGCTCAGGGGACATTGTTATTCTCGACCAGGGGACTTTGTTATACTCGACCAGCGGCCTTTGTTATACTCGGTCAGGAGACTTTGTTATGCTCGATCTGGGGACTTTGTTATACTGGGTCAGGAAACGTTGTTATACTCGATCAGGGGACTTTGTTAATCTCGACCAGGGGACTTTGTTATACTCGACCAGAGGCCTTTGTTATACTCGGTCTGGGGACTTTGTTATAATCGATCAGGGGACTTTGTTATGCTCGATCTGGGGACTTTGTTATACTGGGCCTGGAGACTTTGTTATACTCGATATGGGGGCTTTGTTATACGGGGCCAGGGGACTTTTTTATACTCGATCAGGGGACTTTGTATTACACGACCAGGGGACTTTTGTTATACTCGATCAAGGGCCTTTGTTATACTCGATCAGCGGACTTTGTTATACTCGATAAGGGGTCTTTGTAATACTCGATAAGGGGAATTTGTTATACTCGATAAGGGGACTTTGTTATACTCCATCAGGGGACTTTTTTATACTCGACCAGAGGACTTTGTTATACTCGATCAGGGGACTTTGTTATACTCGACCAGGGGACTTTTTTATACTTGACCAATGGACTTTGTTATACTCAATGAGGGGTCCTTTGTTATACTCGACCAGGGGACTTTGTTATATGCGATCAGAGGGCTTTTTTATACTCGATTAGGGACTTTGTTATTCTCAACCAGAACACTTTGTTATACTCGATCAGGGGACTTTGTTATACTCAATCAGGGGACTTTGTTATACTCGACAAGGTGACTTTTTTATAATTAATCAGGGGACATTGTCATACTCGATCAGTGGACTTTCCTATATTTGACCAATGGACTTTGCTATACTCGATGAGGGGCTTTTAATATACTCGATCAGGGGACTTTGTTATACTCGATCAGGGGATATGTTATACTCGATCAGGGGACTTTGTTATGCTCGGTTCAGGGGTCTCTGTTATACTCGTCCATTGGGCTTTGTTATACTAGGATCAGGGGGACTTTGTTATACTCGATCAGGGGACTTTGTCTTACTCGATGATGGCCCTTTGTTATACTCCACCAGGGGACTTTGTTATAATCGATCAGGGGACTTTGTTATGCTCCATCTGGGGACTTTGTTATACTGCGCCAGGAGACGTTGTTATCCTTGATGAGAGGATATGTTATACTCGATCAAGGGACTTTGTTATACTGGACCAGGAGACTTTGTTATACTCGATCAGGGGACTTTGTTATACTCGTCCAGGGGGCTTTGTTATGCTCGATCTAGGGACTTTCTTATAGTGGGTCAGGAAACGTTGTTATACTCGATCAGGGGATATGTTATACTCGATCAGGGGACTTTGTTATACTGGACCAGGGGACTTTGTTATACTCGTCCAGGGGGCTTTGTTATATTACGATCAGCGGACTTTGTTATTCTCGACAAGGGGACTTTGTTATACTCGACCAGAGGCCTTTGTTATACTCGGTCTGGGTGACTTTGTTATAATCGATCAGGGGACTTTGTTATGCTCGATCTGGGGAATTTGTTATACTGGGCCTGGATTCTTTGTTATACTCGATCAGGGGATATGTTATACTCGATCAGGGGACTTTTTTATACTTGACCAGAGGACTTTGTTTTACTCGATCAGAGGATATGTTATACTCGATCAGTAGACTTTGTTATACTCGATTAGGGGCCTTTGTTATACTCGATGAGGGGGCTTTGTTATACTCGACCAGGGGACTTTGTTATACTCGATCAGGGAACTTTGTTATACTCAACCAGGGGACTTTTTTAAAATTAATCAGGGACTTTGTCATACTCGATCAGGGGAATTTTGTTATACGCGATCAGGGGATATGTTATACTCGATCAGGGGACTTTGTTATACTCAACCAGAGGACTTTGTTATACTCGATCAGGGGACTTTGTTATACTCAATCATGGGACTTTGTTATACTCGATGAGGGGTTTTGGTTATCCTCGATCAGGGGATTTTGTTATACTCGATCAGGGGACTTTGTTATACTGGACCAGGAGGCTTTGTTATACTCGATCAGGGGACTTTGCTATACTCGATAAGGGGTCTTTGTAATACTCGATAAGGGGAATTTGTTATACTCGATAAGGGGACTTTGTTAGACTCGAACAGGGGACTTTGATATACTCGGCCAGGGGTCTTTGTTATACTCGATTTGGCGGCTTAGTTATACTCGTTCAGGTGACTTTGTTATACTCGTTGAGGGGCCTTTCTTATACTCGATCAAGGGCCTTTGTTATACTACATAAGGGGACTTTGTTATACTCGGTTCAGGGGTCTTTGTTATACCCGTCCAGTGGGCTTTGTTATACTAGGATCAGGGGACTTTGTTATACTCGATGAAGGGACTTTGCCTTACTCGATGAGGGCCCTTTGTTATACTCGACCAGGGGACTTTGTTATAATCGATCATGGGACTTTATTATGTTCGATATGGGGACTTTGTTATACTCGATCAAGGACTTTGTTATACTCGACAAGGGGACTTTTTTATACTTGTCCAGGGGGCTTTGTTATACTCGATCAGGGGACTTTGTTATACTCGATCAAGGACTTTGTTATACTCGACAAGGGGACTTTTTTATACTTGATCAATGGACTTTGTTATACTCGATGAGGGGCCTTTGTTATACTCGATCTGGGGACTTTGTTATACTCGACCAGGGGACTGTTTTATACTTGACCAATGGACTTTGTTATACTCGAGCAGGGTGTTAGATGTTCTGGGTAATAAGTTCTATATACAGGAGAGAACACAAACACCTGTATAGTTTTGTAGGTTCGGTTTACTGGATAAGAGTATGTACACAGAGGTGGATAGCACTGCTCCCTAGCTAAGGTCCTGGTCAACTACCATAGACGACGTATGGCAAGTGATACATTAGCAGCTTCCATACGTCGCCAGGCACATTAATTAAGCGTGTGGGATATGGTAATAACATTGCCACACGCTGCTAGCTAGGCTGAATAAATATAAATGGAGCACATACATAATATACATACATAGTACATAATCCAGCATACATAATATACATACACCTCCCTCCCCCTATACGCTCATAGCAAAGTCTTGAGCGGACCTTTTCTTCTGGATCCGTTCTGAGCGTCGAGGGACTTCATCACTGGGAAGGGTATGGGACTCAACACTGGTGGCGGGGCCAGCAGAAGGCATTGTTACGGGGCGGAGAAAACGGCGGTTCCTCCACCACACACGACCACTGGGTAACCGCACCTGGTAGTCCCGTGACCTGCCGAGACCCATGACTACGCCTACTTTGTCCCAACGTAGGGAGGTCGGGTCCTGAACACGGACTTGGGTGCCGACACTCAACCTGGGGAGAGAACGGGCGTGGTCGTTGTAGCGGGCGACGACGTCCTGAACACGTTCGGCGGCTCGGCGATCACAATCCTCTGTCTTGGCCTGCCACTCCTTGGAGAAGGATTGAGGGTGAGCAGGGACACAAGAACGAAGGGGGCGTCCATACAAGACCTGGGCAGGGGAGCGTCCGGTGTAGTTAGGTGTGTTGCGGAGTTCAAGAAGACCCCGGTCGAAGGCCTCGCAGTCAATATTCCCAGAAGGGGCCACCTTAAGGATGAGGTGCTTCAAGGATTTGACAGCAGCCTCAGCGTGGCCGTTGGACTGCGGGTAATGGGGCGATGACAACACATGCCGGACTCCCCATCGGTCAAGGAACGCAGCAAAGTCCCGGCTTGTGAACTGAGGCCCTCCGTCGGTTCGCAGGCGTACAGGAACGCCCACGTCACGGAAGTAGTGGCGGAACTTGCTGATGGTGGCGGCAGACGTCGTGTCATTACCGCCCTTGATGACAACCGGCCAACCAGAGAGACGGTCGATGATAACCAGGAAGGACTTTCCTGACACACAGAAAAAGTCGGCCGACACAGACTCAAAGGGGCGGGTGGGGTTGTCGTCACTCATGAAGGGTACCTGCTGCTGGCTGGGTTGTAATACGTGGCGGGGCTTACACACCTGGACAGCATTGGAGATGTCGGGGTCGATGCCAGGCCGGAACACAGTCTGTCGTGCACGTCGTTTGGTGGCCTCAGCTCCACGGTGACTGTCGTGAAGGCGAGCCAAGGCGTGGGGACGTGATGCAGCAGGGACAACTACCGAAGGAGAGGTGTCACTGGCCAGAGGTAGGGGTAGGGCGGCAGCAGGGTAGTTGCTGCTCCCTTCGTGCACCCTGTTGGCGTAATTTACCTCGAGAATCGGTGTTGGGAAGTCCTGGGAGATGATGGCCAACTCTTGACAATGTCTGTAGGACAGCAAGGGAGTCGGGACACCATTATGCACGTCAATCCAGGCCTGACACGACCTGTTGCCAAAGGTGACATGTGCATAGAGTGAACCCAGGGCTGGGGCCATCTGTGAACCATCTGCCATAAAGCGGAGGTCCTCGGGAGGCGGTCCTAGATCGCTTGGAGAGAGCCCCAAGCATCGCAAATGCTGGGGACCGATGACTGTAGCATCAGCGCCGGTGTCGGGCAACATCTGAAGACGGGATGACACACCGCCGTAGGTCACGATGGCGCTGATGTACTGGGTGACTTTGGTCCTGGGATGCGAGGAGTACACCCTCCTAAAATGGGTCGGGCTTTGTCCAGGGTCGTCGTGCCTCTGATTTGGCGACTGTGGGCGGCCCTCACTGGTAGAAGGGCGCCGAAGCTTCCGCCGACGCTGTCCCTTGGGTTCGTGGGTAGGGCAACACTTGTCATAGTGGCCCAGACGACCGCACACATTGCACTGTACGTACTTAGCTGGGCACCGCACTGTGAGCGACCAGTGGCCCATACGGTCACAACTGTTGCAGGTAGACTGAGCAGCTGGACATACCTGTGTTCCGTGCTGCTTACCACAGTTGTTGCAAAATGAACCGGGCGTGGACGTGGTGGGCGAAGGCGTAGGAGCAGACTTCTTGTCCTTCTTGTACCGGGAAACAGCGCGTACAGCTGTAGGGGGAGCTCGGATGGCAGAGGTGGCACACCTGGCAGCCTCATAGGAGCGACATATCGTCAACACATCCTGAAGAGAAGAGGAAGAGTCGAGGGAGGTGAGGCGTTGGACAAGTTCCTCGTCCTTAACACCCATCAGGATCACCTGCTTCAACTGGGTCTCCTCGCACTGCTGGTGGTGGCCTAAACATATATCTACCTCTTCCGAGGCTCTCTTAAGACGTACATAAAAAGCGTCAAAAGACTCACCCTCCATCTGTCTGCAGCTAAACAATTCCCTCCTGCGCAGAGCTTCATTCTGCTGTCCTTTGATGTGCCGTTGTAGAACGTCCAGTACCTCCTCTACAGACAGCGAAGAGGTTGGGGGTACCTGCAACGTATGTTCTAAGACACGCTGAACTTCCAAGGACAGGCACATACGCAGCTGGATGAGTTGTTTAGGCTGTGACAAACTCTGGAGATCCACCATTGTAGCATAATCAGCCCACCGCCGCCGCCATTCGCGAAAAGTCTGGAAATTTACATCAGGCTCCAAGATGGGCGGTGTTTGAGCTGCTGCTTTAGGTGGGGCTGGGGGGCGTGAAGGAAGCATGGATGAGGTATCTGAACCATTCAGTACCGAGGCAGTGTTAGAGCCAGGGGCTTGGTTAACAGTGAGGCGAGATATCAAGGCTTCAAACCGTGCACTGTCTTCCATTCTCCGTTGGTGGTCTCGTTCTGCCTCTGCTTGCCTTCTGTGCTCATCCGCCAAACGTCTGTGAGCTTCATCCTCGCGTCTCTCATCTCTCATAAACTTCATTAAGGCAATTATCTCTGGAGATAACGCTGAATGGTGAGGTGAAGGGCTGCGCGATGTTGTGGGAGCTGGGGTGTCATGGTCAGCCTGGTCATCCATCTCTGGGGGACTATCATCCGCTTGACTCATCCAGGCGCTGGGTCCACGGCTACGTAAGGCATGAGACATAACTACTTTATCTGTGTACTGTGTCTTAAATCAGTGTTGACCGGTCAGCCCGTCGTATCAACAAGATTTCAGACAAAAAATTTAATTAAATACACAGATAAGTAGGTTATATATATAAAATATATATAAGAAACCGCGCGGTCAGCAAGTGTTAGTACATGTATGTGTGTGTGTCCCAGGCAGGCAGAGCGTCTCGCCCCAGCTGTGAGGGGGGGTGGAGGCGGCGCTGTGAGGGAGGGGGGTGGAGATAGGAGTAGCTCAGTCGCTCTCTGTAAACGGTCAGAGGAGGGTGCGCTGAGCTCTACACCCCACAAATGCCCAGAACATGCCGTATACCTTGGAAATCCGTTCGAACAAGGTCACACATGAATGGCACGAAACACACAATGCACTAAACACTTCACAGAAAATCACTGTCACTGACACTGCTCAAAGTTGCGAAATTCTTCGAGGGATGACGCGGGGTTGACCCAAGGCGGGGATCCATCAGCCGGCTTTCCACAAACTTGCACTAATCACTCGTAATAATCCAGTAAAACTACGCACTGCGCCATGTTAGATGTTCTGGGTAATAAGTTCTATATACAGGAGAGAACACAAACACCTGTATAGTTTTGTAGGTTCGGTTTACTGGATAAGAGTATGTACACAGAGGTGGATAGCACTGCTCCCTAGCTAAGGTCCTGGTCAACTACCATAGACGACGTATGGCAAGTGATACATTAGCAGCTTCCATACGTCGCCAGGCACATTAATTAAGCGTGTGGGATATGGTAATAACATTGCCACACGCTGCTAGCTAGGCTGAATAAATATAAATGGAGCACATACATAATATACATACATAGTACATAATCCAGCATACATAATATACATACACAGGGGACTTTGTTATAATCGATCAGGGGACTTTGTTATGCTCGATCTGGGGACTTTGTTATACTGCGCCAGGAGACGTTGTTATATTCGATGAGGGGATATGTTATACTCGATCAGGGTCTTTGTTCTATTGGACCAGGGGACTTTGTTATACTCGATCAGGGCCTTTATTATTCTCGATTAGGGGACTTTGTTATACTCGTCCAGGGGGCTTTGTTATACTCGATCAGGGGACTTTGTTATACTCGACCAGGGGCCTTTGTTATACTCGATCACCGGATTTTGTTAGACTCGAACAGGGGACTTTGTTTTACTCGACTAGGGTACTTTGTTATCCTCGATTAGGCGGCTTTGTTATACTCGATCAGGGAACTTTGTTATACTCGATGAGGGGCCTTTGTTATACTCGTTCAGGGGCCTTTGTTATACTAGATCAAGGGACTTTGTTATACTCGATGAGGGGCCTTTTTTGGACTCGATCAGGGGCCTTTGTTATACTCGATCAGAGGACTTTGTTATACTCGATCAGGGGACTTTCTTATACTCGAGCAGGGGGCAGTGTTATACTCGATCAGGGGACTTTGTTATACTCGATGTGGAGGCTTTTTTATACTCGATGAGGGGACTTTGCTATACTCGACCAGGGGACTTTGTTATACTCGATCAGGGAACTTTGTTATACTCGACCAGGGGACCTTTTTATACTTGACCAATGGACTTTGTTGTACTCGATGAGGGGCCTTTGTTTTACTCGATCTGGGGACTTTGTTATACTCGATCAGGGGACTTTGTTATACTCCATCAGGGGACTTTTTTATACTCGACCAGAGGACTTTGTTATACTCGATCAGGGGACTTTGTTATACTCGACCAGGGGACTTTTTTATACTTGACCATTGGACTTTGTTATACTCAATGAGGGGTCCTTTGTTATACTCGACCAGGGGACTTTGTTATATGCGATCAGAGGACTTTTTTATACTCGATTAGGGACTTTGTTATTCTCAACCAGAACACTTTGTTATACTCGATCAGGGACTTTGTTATACTCAATCAGGGGACTTTGTTATACTCGACAAGGTGACTTTTTTATAATTAATCAGGGGACATTGTCATACTCGATCAGTGGACTTTCCTATATTTGACCAATGGACTTTGCTATACTCGGTTCAGGGGTCTTTGTTATACTCGTCCAGTGGGCTTTGTTATACTAGGATTAGGGGACTTTGTTATACTCGATCAAAGGACTTTGTCTTACTCAATGAGGGCCCTTTGTTAAACTCGACCAGGGGACTTATTTATACTTGATCAATGGACTTTGTTATAATCCATGAGGGGCCTTTGTTATACTCGACCAGGGGCCTTTGTTGTACTCGATTAGAAAACTTTGTTATACTCGACCAGGGGACTTTGTTATACTCCACCAGGGAATTTGTTATACTCGATCAGGGGTTATGTTATACTCCATCAGGGGACTTTGTTATACTCGGTTCAGGGGTCTTTGTTATACTCGTCCAGTGGGCTTTGTTATACTAGGATCAGGGGACTTTGTTATACTCGATCAAAGGACTTTGTCTTACTCAATGAGGGCCCTTTGTTATACTCGACCAGGGGACTTTGTTATAATCGATCAGGGGACTTTGTTATGCTCGATCTGGGGACTTTGTTATACTGCGCCAGGAGACGTTGTTATACTCGATGAGGGGATATGTTATACTCGATCAGGGTATTTGTTAAATTGGACCAGGGGACTTTGTTATACTCGATCAGGGACTTTATTATACTCGATGAGGGGACTTTTTTATATTCGTCCAGGGGGCTTTGTTATACTCGATGAGGAGCCTTTGTTATACTCGATATGGGGACTTTGTTATACTCGACCAGGGGACTTTTTTATACTTGACCAATGGACTTTGTTATACTCAATGAGGGGCCTTTGTTATACTCGATGAGGGGGCTTTGTTATACTCGACCAGGGGACTTTGTTATACTCGATCAGGGAACTTTGTTATACTCAACCAGGGGACTTTTTTAAAATTAATCAGGGACTTTGTCATACTCGATCAGGGGAATTTTGTTATACGCGATCAGGGGATATGTTATACTCGATCAGGGGACTTTGTTATACTCAACCAGAGGACTTTGTTATACTCGATCAGGGGACTTTGTTATACTCAATCATGGGACTTTGTTATACTCGATGAGGGGTTTTGGTTATCCTCGATCAGGGGATTTTGTTATACTCGATCAGGGGACTTTGTTATACTGGACCAGGAGGCTTTGTTATACTCGATCAGGGGACTTTGCTATACTCGATAAGGGGTCTTTGTAATACTCGATAAGGGGAATTTGTTATACTCGATAAGGGGACTTTGTTAGACTCGAACAGGGGACTTTGATATACTCGGCCAGGGGTCTTTGTTATACTCGATTTGGCGGCTTAGTTATACTCGTTCAGGTGACTTTGTTATACTCGATGAGGGGCCTTTCTTATACTCGATCAAGGGCCTTTGTTATACTACATAAGGGGACTTTGTTATACTCGGTTCAGGGGTCTTTGTTATACCCGTCCAGTGGGCTTTGTTATACTAGGATCAGGGGACTTTGTTATACTCGATGAAGGGACTTTGCCTTACTCGATGAGGGCCCTTTGTTATACTCGACCAGGGGACTTTGTTATAATCGATCATGGGACTTTATTATGTTCGATATGGGGACTTTGTTATACTCGATCAAGGACTTTGTTATACTCGACAAGGGGACTTTTTTATACTTGTCCAGGGGGCTTTGTTATACTCGATCAGGGGACTTTGTTATACTCGATCAGGGACTTTGTTATACTCGATCAGGGGACTTTGTTATACTTGTCCAGGGGGCTTTGTTATACTCGATCAGGGGACTTTGTTATACTCGATCAAGGACTTTGTTATACTCGACAAGGGACTTTTTTATACTTGACCAATGGACTTTGTTATACTCGATGAGGGGCCTTTGTTATACTCGATCTGGGGACTTTGTTATACTCGACCAGGGGACTGTTTTATACTTGACCAATGGACTTTGTTATACTCGACCAGGGGACTTTGTTATAATCGATCAGGGGACTTTGTTATGCTCGATCTGGGGACTTTGTTATACTGCGCCAGGAGACGTTGTTATATTCGATGAGGGGATATGTTATACTCGATCAGGGTCTTTGTTATATTGGACCAGGGGACTTTGTTATACTCGATCAGGGCCTTTATTATACTCGATTAGGGGACTTTGTTATACTCGTCCAGGGGGCTTTGTTATACTCGATCAGGGGACTTTGTTATACTCGACCAGGGGCCTTTGTTATACTCGATCACCGGATTTTGTTAGACTCGAACAGGGGACTTTGTTTTACTCGACTAGGGTACTTTGTTATCCTCGATTAGGCGGCTTTGTTATACTCGATCAGGGAACTTTGTTATACTCGATGAGGGGCCTTTGTTATACTCGTTCAGGGGCCTTTGTTATACTAGATCAAGGGACTTTGTTATACTCGATGAGGGGCCTTTTTTGGACTCGATCAGGGGCCTTTGTTATACTCGATCAGAGGACTTTGTTATACTCGATCAGGGGACTTTCTTATACTCGAGCAGGGGGCAGTGTTATACTCGATCAGGGGACTTTGTTATACTCGATGTGGAGGCTTTTTTATACTCGATGAGGGGACTTTGCTATACTCGACCAGGGGACTTTGTTATACTCGATCAGGGAACTTTGTTATACTCGACCAGGGGACCTTTTTATACTTGACCAATGGACTTTGTTGTACTCGATGAGGGGCCTTTGTTATACTCGATCTGGGGACTTTGTTATACTCGATCAGGGGACTTTGTTATACTCCATCAGGGGACTTTTTTATACTCGACCAGAGGACTTTGTTATACTCGATCAGGGGACTTTGTTATACTCGACCAGGGGACTTTTTTATACTTGACCATTGGACTTTGTTATACTCAATGAGGGGTCCTTTGTTATACTCGACCAGGGGACTTTGTTATATGCGATCAGAGGACTTTTTTATACTCGATTAGGGACTTTGTTATTCTCAACCAGAACACTTTGTTATACTCGATCAGGGGACTTTGTTATACTCAATCAGGGGACTTTGTTATACTCGACAAGGTGACTTTTTTATAATTAATCAGGGGACATTGTCATACTCGATCAGTGGACTTTCCTATATTTGACCAATGGACTTTGCTATACTCGGTTCAGGGGTCTTTGTTATACTCGTCCAGTGGGCTTTGTTATACTAGGATTAGGGGACTTTGTTATACTCGATCAAAGGACTTTGTCTTACTCAATGAGGGCCCTTTGTTAAACTCGACCAGGGGACTTATTTATACTTGATCAATGGACTTTGTTATAATCCATGAGGGGCCTTTGTTATACTCGACCAGGGGCCTTTGTTGTACTCGATTAGAAAACTTTGTTATACTCGACCAGGGGACTTTGTTATACTCCACCAGGGAATTTGTTATACTCGATCAGGGGTTATGTTATACTCCATCAGGGGACTTTGTTATACTCGGTTCAGGGGTCTTTGTTATACTCGTCCAGTGGGCTTTGTTATACTAGGATCAGGGGACTTTGTTATACTCGATCAAAGGACTTTGTCTTACTCAATGAGGGCCCTTTGTTATACTCGACCAGGGGACTTTGTTATAATCGATCAGGGGACTTTGTTATGCTCGATCTGGGGACTTTGTTATACTGCGCCAGGAGACGTTGTTATACTCGATGAGGGGATATGTTATACTCGATCAGGGTATTTGTTATATTGGACCAGGGGACTTTGTTATACTCGATCAGGGACTTTATTATACTCGATGAGGGGACTTTGTTATATTCGTCCAGGGGGCTTTGTTATACTCGATGAGGAGCCTTTGTTATACTCGATATGGGGACTTTGTTATACTCGACCAGGGGACTTTTTTATACTTGACCAATGGACTTTGTTATACTCAATGAGGGGCCTTTGTTATACTCGATCAGGGGACTTTCTTATACTTGACCAGGGGACTTTGTTATACACGATCAGGGGACTTTTTTATACTCGATCAGGAGACTTTGTTATACTCAACCAGAGGACTATGTTATACTCGATGAGGGGCCTTTGTTATACTCGATGAGGGGGCTTTGTTATACTCGACCAGGGGACTTTGTTATACTCGACCAGGGGACTTTGTTATACTCGATCAGGGGACTTTGTTATACTCGACAAGAGGACTTTGTTATACTCGGTCAGGGGATATGTTATACTCGATCAGGGGACTTTGTTATACTCGACCAGGGGACTTTGTTATAATCGCCCAGGGGCCTTTGTTATACGCGATTAGAAAACTTTGTTATATTCGACCAGGGGACTTTGGTATACTCGATCAAGGGACTTCTGTTATACTCGATGAGGGGACTTTGTTATACTCGACCAGGGGCCTTTGTTATACAGGATCACCGGACTTTGTTATACTCGAACAGGGGACTTTGTTATACTCGAGCAGGAGACTTTGTTATACTCGATTAGGCTGCTTTGTTATACTCTATGAGGGAACTTTGTTAAATCGATGAGGGGCCTTTGTTATACTCGATTAGGGGCCTTTGTTATACTAGATCAGGGTACTTTGTTATACTCGATGAGGGGCCTTTGTTAGACTCGATCAGGGGCCTTTGTTATACTCGATCAGGGGACTTTGTTATACTCGATCAGGGGACTTTCTTATACTCGAGCAGGGGACTTTGCTATACTCGACCAGGGGACTTTCTTATACTCGATCAGGGGACTTTGTTATACTCGATGAGGGGCCTTTTTAGAGACTCGATCAGGGGACTTTGTTATACTCGATGAGGAGGCTTTGTTATACTCGATCAGGGGACTTTGCTATACTCGATGAGGAGGCTTTGTTATACTCGATGAGGGGCCTTTGTTATACTCGATCTGGGGACTTTGTTATACTCGAGAAGGGGACTTTGTTATACTCCATTAGGGGACTTTTTTATACTCAACCAGAGGACTTTGTTATACTCGACTAGGAGACTTTTTTATACTTGACCAATGGACTTTGTTATTCTCAATGAGGGGCCTTTGTTATACTCGATCAGGGAACTTTGTTATACTCGACCAGGGGACTTTGTTATATGCGATCAGGGGACTTTTTTATACTCGATCAGGGACTTTGTTATACTCAACCAGAGGACTTTGTTATACTTGATCAGGGGACTTTGTTATACTCAATCAGGGGACTTTGTCATACTCGATCAGTGGACTTTCCTATATTTGACCAATGGACTTTGCTATACTCGATGAGGGGCTTTTGTTATACTCGATGAGGGGACTTTGTTATACTCGACCAGGGGACTTTGTTATACTCGATCCGGGGACTTTGTTATACTCGAGCAAAGAACTTTGTTATACTCTGTCAGGGGACTTTTTTATACACGTCCAGGTTGCTTTGTTATACTCAGTCAGGGGACTTTATTATACTCGATCAGGGGAAATTGTCTTACTCGATCAGGACCCTTTGCTATACTCGACAAGGGGACTTTGTTTTAATCGATCTGGAGACTTTGTTATACTCGATCAGGGGACTTTGTTATACTGGGCCAGAGGACTTTTTTATACTCGGTCAGGGGACTTTGTTATACTAGTATCAGGGGACTTTGTTATTCTCGACCAGGGGACTTTGTTATACTCGACCAGAGGCCTTTGTTATCCTCGGTCCGGGACTATGTTATAATCTATCAGGGGACTTTGTTATGCTCGATCTGGGGCTTTGTTATACTGGGCCAGGAGACTGTGTTATACTCGATCAGGGGATATGTTATACTCGATCAGGGGACTTTGCTATACCTGATCACGGGACTTTTGTTATACTCGAATAGGGACTTTGTTATACCTGATCACGGGACTTTTGTTATACTCGATCAGGGACTTTTGTTATACTCGTCCAGGGGGCTTTATATACTCGACCAGGGGACTTTGTTATAATCGATCAAGGGATCTTTGTTACAGCTCGATATGGGGGACTCTGTTATACTGGGCCAGGGACTTTGTTATACTGGACGAGGCGACTTTGTTATACTCGATCAGGGAACTTTGTTATACTCGATCAGGGAACTTTGTTTTACTCGTCCAGGGGGCTTTGTTATACTTAGATCAGGGGACTTTGTTATTCTCGACCAGGGAACTTTGTTATACTCGACCAGATATACTCGGTCCGGGGACTTTGTTATATTCGTCCATGGGGCTTTGTTATACTCGATCAGGGGACTTTGTGATACTCGACCAGGGGACTTTGTTGTAATCGATCAGGGGATTTTGTTATGCTCGATCTGGGGACTTTGTTATACTCGATGAGAAGACTTTGTTATATTCATCCAGGGGGCTTTGTTATACTCGTTCAGGGAACTTTGTTATACTCGATCAGGGACTTTGTTATACTCGACAAGGGGCCTTTTTTATACTTGACCAATGGACTTTGTTATACTCAATGAGGGGCCTTTGTTATACTCGATCAGGGGACTTTCTTATACTCGATCAGGGGCCTTTGTTATACTCGATCAGGGGACGTTATTATACTCGATCAGGGAACTTTGTTATGCTCGATCAAGGGGCTTTGTTATACTCGATCAGTGGACGTTGTTATACTCAATCAGGGGACTTTGTTATACTCGATGAGGGCCTTTGTTATACTCGATCGGGGGACTTTGTTATACTCGATCAGGGGACTTTGTTATCTTCGATGAGGAGCCTGTGTTACACTCGATCAGGGGACTTTGTTATAATCGACCAGGGGCCTTTATATACTCGATTAGAAAACTTTGTTTTACTCGACCAGGGGACTTTGTTATACTCGATCAAGGGACTTTTGTTATACACGATGAGGGGACTTTGTTATACTCAACCAGGGGCATTTGATATACAGGATCACCGGACTTTGTTATACTCGATAAGGGGACTTTGTTATACTCGGTAAGGGGAATTTGATGTACTCGATAAGAGGATTTTGTTAGACTCGAACAGGGGACTTTGTTATACTCGACGAGGGGACTTTGTTATACTCGATAGGCGGCTTTGTTATACTCGATCAGGGAACTTTGTTATACTCGATGAGGGGCCTTTGTTATACTCGACCAGGGGGCTTTGTTATACTCGATCAGGGAACTTTGTTATACTCGATCAGGGGACTTTCTTACACTCGAGCAGGGGGCTGTGTTATACTCGATCAGGGGACTTTGTAATGCTCAATGAGGAAGCTTTGTTATACTCGATGAAGGGACTTTGCTATAATCGACCAGGGGACTTGTTATACTCGGTCATGGGACTTTGTTATACTCGACCATGGGACTTTTTTATACTTGACCAATGGACTTTGGATATACTCGAAGAGGGGCCTTTGTTATACTCGATCTGGGGACTTTGTTATACTCGACCAGGGGACTTTGTTATACTCGACCAGGGGACTTTTTTATACTTGACCAATGGACTTTGTTATACTCGATCTGGGGACTTTGTTATACTCGACCAGGGGACTTTGTTATACTCGACCAGGGAACTTTGTTATATGCGATCAGGGGACTTTTTTATACTCGATCAGGAACTTTGTTATACTCAACCAGAGGACTATGTTATACTCGATTAGGGGACTTTGATATACTCAATCAGGCGAATTTGTTATACTCGATTAGGGGCCTTTGTTATACTCGATGAGGGGGGCTTTGTTATACTCGACCAGGGGGCTTTGTTATACTCGATCAGGGGACTTTGTTGTACTCGACAAGGGGACTTTTTATAATTAATCAGGGGACTTTGTCATACTCGATCAGTTGACTTTCCTATATTTGACCAATGGACTTTGCTATACTCGATGAGGTGCTTTTGTTATACTCGATCAGGGGACTTTGTTATACTCGACCAGGGACTTTGTTATACTCGATCAGGGACTTTGTTATACTCGGCAGAGGACTTTTGGTATATTCGATCAGGGGATATGTTATACTCGATCGGGGACTTTGTTATGATCGGTTCAGGTTCTTTGTTATACTGCCCAATGGGCTTTGTTATACTAGGATCAGGGGACTTTGTTATACTCGATCAGGGGTCTTTGTTATACTCGATTAGAAAACTTTGTTATACTCGACCAGGGGACTTTGTTATACTCCACCAGGGACTTTGTTATGCTCGGTTCAGGGGGCCTTGTTATACAAGGCTCAGGGGACATTGTTATTCTCAACCAGGGGACTTTGTTATACTCGACCAGCGGCCTTTTTTATACTCGGTCAGGAGACTTTGTTATGCTCGATCTGGGGACTTTGTTATACTGGGTCAGGAAACGTTGTTATACTCGATCAGGGGACTTTGTTAATTTCGACCAGGGGACTTTGTTATACTCGACCAGAGGCCTTTGTTATACTCGGTCTGGGGACTTTGTTATAATCGATCAGGGGACTTTGTTTTGCTCGATCTGGGGACTTTGTTATACTGGGCCTGGAGACTTTGTTATACTCGATCAGGGGATATGATATACTCGATCAGGGGACTTTGTTATACTTTGATATGGGGCTTTGTTATACGGGGCCAGGGGACTTTTTTATACTCGATCAGGGGACTTTGTATTACACGACCAGGGACTTTTGTTATACTCGATCAGGGGCCTTTGTTATACTCGATCACCGGACTTTGTTATACTCGATAAAGGGTCTTTGTAATACTCGATAAGGGGAATTTGTTATACTCGATAAGGGGACTTTGTTAGACTCGAACAGGGGACTTTGTTATACTCGGCCAGGGGTCTTTGTTATACTCGATTAGGCGGCTTAGTTATACTCGTTCAGGTGACTTTGTTATACTCGATGAGGGGCCTTCTTATACTCGATCAAGGGCCTTTGTTATACTACATAAGGGGACTTTGTTATACTCGGTTCAGGGGTCTTTGTTATACCAGCCCAGTGGGCTTTGTTATAC
>NW_024757411.1:0-22554 GCF_018991925.1 Homarus americanus | reverse complement strand
CTTTTGCTAGTGACCTGAATTGTGAAATATCAAGAAAGAGTTTTAATTCTCAGTTGGAGTCAATTTGTTACCATTGAATTTATTGAGATAACACAAGTTTGGTGTTAAATTTTTCAGTGTTGTATTTTTCAACCTTTTTTTTTAACGGAGAATTTTATTACATACTGCCTTACCATTTCTTACAGTGTAGACTGATATGCATTGTTGGTAAAGAGGTTATATGTATTTGAGAACTAATTCCGGTGTATTTTCAGCCATAGTATTGATTGGGTTGAGGACTCTGTGGTGAAATGGACATCTAAGACATACAATCTCTGAAAATGGATTGCTGGAAACACCCTCTGTACATGTAAGGACCACCAATTGTGAGTAAAGTACAGAGTAAATTGTGTAGTGTTAACACAGTGTCAAGATAATTGAAAAAGACAGTGAATTCTTGTGAGTACAGAAAATCCGCTTTGTGTTAATCATCCATGAAAGCTACAGATTTATATTTTCTTAAGACATTCTCGTCAAGTATCATCAAGTATTTTATTTTGAGCATTGCTATGAGTACTGTGTGAATTGAAACCTTGTAGTGTTCTCTTTAGAGATAATTAATCTGCTGAGTGAGTTACCGATACTATTGCCGATTATTTATTTTGGTGAGTATCCATTTAAAAGGTATCCGAGGCATTTATGTGTTAACGTTTACCTCCTTTGCTCTGGAAGGATGTTAATTGAATTTATCTTTGGTGGGGTTGTTTTGTAGAAGATTTGTTGTGACATCAGCGCACGATGATCACAGTAGTTGGGAATAAGTTACAACTTATGTGTGAGTTCAGAGAACTTGCCAAAGCCATGGAGGCCAGCATTCATCGGTGGGGAACGCCGAAGGCTCGGAGGGGTGGTGAGAAAATCAAGTTTAGAAATTTCCCGTCGGGATCGGAACCTGATGAAAGGAAAACTGCCGGTGAGGCTGGGGAAGCTAGTTGTTATCATGGGTACTAGAATTCGGGTGAGAAAGGGAGAAGTCAGTGATTTGAATAGATCTTTTGTTAAGTATGCTTAGACTTACCCAACTTAGATAAATTAGTAGAGAGAGCAGCAAGAAATGAATAGTATTCTACCTTAGACTTGAAAGCCACATATTATTAAAGAAATACTTGACGACAAAAGTCGAGACCTAACCACATTTAGTGATGGAATATAATTAATGAAGGTTTACACGCTTATCTTTTGGGTTTTTTCAACCAGTCCCGTTATTCTTTTTATTTTTTACCAGAGAAGTAAACCAAGTAGTAGCCCCTTTTTGCAGCGAAGAACCGAGTTGAATGTAACTACCCTGATAATGTCATAGTGTGGACTAATGATTTTTCAACCTTGTCAGACAGGTTAGCTAGAGTATTGGGAAAGTCCTTCCAGTGTTTCCCCTTTCATACAATTGCCAGTGGGAAGGCGTAGTTGTGCAGTTTTGATTGGTACAGGCAGTGCAGTTAATTTCTTTAAGTTTTGTTTGTACTTTAGGCATGGGGCCCCTTAGGCCTTGTAAGTACCAAATACGAAGATGTTACTGGAGATGAGCTGAATGTGAAAAGCACTGTAGTAGTAAAAGTAAATGCTACCACCTGATGATTCTGCCGTCAAGGGCGTCTACATCTGGTTGGGATGTGTTGATGATGAACATCAACTGTTTGCTTCGCCAGTCAAGTGGCCAGAGTGACCCTGTTGGGGGAGGGATTGTCAGTATGTACCATGGACAAGAGGAATGAGTAGATGTGTCTTACTGCAGTGAGAACATCGTTTGGTGTGAGTGATCCAAGTTGCTTGGAGGTCCTATCTGCAGTAGGCCTGGGTTAATGTAGGAGGTAGTTGGGCTGGACTTTAGTCACGGCTAGGCGTGTACAAGAGTACATGGACCTAGTGCAGTTTAAGACGCATGCATGGTGAAGTAACAGAAGGGCACTGAGGTTTTGGGGGTTTCATGGGGACCGGGTTGCTGGCATTAAAGTCTATTTGAGTCCATACTCTGGCCATTCCGATCTTGCCTCATCCCGCGAGTGGAGAATGATTCTTTTGTGATAAGGTCAACCCGAATACTTCAGTGGCTGGATGGGGTCAGTCTATCTACTCCTAGCTTGAGATCTCAATTGTTGAATCTTGAAGCTTGGGTCCAGTGTCATCCTAGTGGATGTTGTAGTTGAAAGTGTCCTACAACGCTACCTGTCATCCTAGTGGATGTTGTAGTTGAAAGTGTCCTACAACGCTACCTGTCATCCTAGTGGATGTTGTAGTTGAAAGTGTCCTACAACGCTACCTGTCATCCTAGTGGATGTTGTAGTTGAAAGTGTCCTACAAAGCTACCTGTCATCCTAGTGGATGTTGTAGTTGAAAGTGTCCTACAAAGCTACCTGTCATCCTAGTGGATGTTGTAGTTGAAAGTGTCCTACAAAGCTACCTGTCATCCTAGTGGATGTTGTAGTTGAAAGTGTCCTACAAAGCTACCTGTCATCCTAGTGGATGTTGTAGTTAAAAGTGTTATACATGTCTGATCAATTGCCAAGATGGAAACTACCTGCCGTCCTGGTGGATGGTGCAGTTAAAAGTGTACAAAACTGTAATTCAGGCCGGCCTGTTATTTTTATTATTGTGTTCTGCAATATTGAAGTATTATTATGTTCTTCTGTGTGCCATAACAAGTGGTGCTATGTTCATTTTATCTGCCCCTGGCTGGGAGTTTGTGTGATTATTCAACTGAGTTGCAAAATTTTACGTATGTGAATATTCTGTAACGTGTGTTGCCTGTATTGATGACCATTACCCCAGTACTGCAAGATATTGTGTTTGAAATTGTGTATTTACTGTGAATGTTTTGTCGACTATACCGCATAATATTGAATCTTTGGGAGGGGAAAGCTTTGTAACGACCACGGTCGTACACGTCAGTTAACGGCAAAATCAAATGATTCATATTACGCTCAATAGCCCACAAAACAGGTACCTCTGCTTTTATTTTGAGTCCTCCATCTGAGGAGTCCGTTTTCTCGTCACTTCAAGACGCCTCAGTCCTCCGTTATCCCATTTTCTCTGACTTACTGAAACCAACCTCTCTATATAATATATTTGAATGTGAGAGAGAACACCTTTGTTTTGAGTCAACTTAGATATGTCTGTTTACAGTTGGAACATTCAAGATCCATTGTGAGTGGTGTTGAACGCTTCAACTGTCTTTATTGTTAGTAAGACGTGTCAAGTAGGCGAGTGTTGAGGTTGCCAGTTAGAGTGGCGTATTTTAGGTCGTCCGTGGGGATACCCATGGGTTTCTGATCGCTACTGAAGTTATATTGTTTTGTTGCCCCGACATCAGAGAATCTCATGTTCATAGTTTAGTTAGTGTCAGTTGTCTATTTAAGAAAGTCATTCATCTTCTGAACAGTTCCTGTCAAACTCAAAATTCTCCCAGATTTAACGGCCGTTTGACCGGGGATGTGGTTTGCGGTCAGGCCAATAGAGTTGCGAACGCATATATAACTTCAATTCACCTCTTTACTGACAAACTCAACCTCTGATTAAATCATAGATATAGATGTAGAAAATTAGCCTGATCTGTGACACTGACGGTCACAGCTAGGTGTCCAACGACTACTGTGAATAGAGGGTCTATTGTTAGTGAAGTTTATCTTTCTAGTAGGAATATGCCCTCAGGCCCGTATATATGCAGGAGCGCGAGGGGAAATCACTCCTTCTGTGATTTCTTCTCCACGTCTCCAGGTGTGTGCACGTGTGTTCCACGCCGCCATATTAACTCAGTTTAACTTAGTCATTTTTTGTGAATATCAGTGTTCATGTTTTAACATAGTACCTTCAGTGCCAAGTGGGTCAGGTAAAGTAGAGCTCTAGCTATCGTCTGAACCGGTGCCAGACTTATGTTTTATATAGTGAAGTTAAATATTCACTCCTTCTGTGATTTCTTCTCCACGTCTCCAGACGCTGTTGTGGGGGTTAGCAACACTCCTGAGGTTTGGGAGCCGCCTATGGGCACGATGTCTCTCGAAAGACGTCTTTAAGGTGGCGAGATTAGAATCCCAGGGCGAGATTCCTTGGCAGACGCCACGGCCCACCGCCACAGTCAACTTTTCCCGGGCCAGGCGCTCCGAGCTAGCGAGCAAGCCTGTAAACAACTCTGGCCCACTGACTCCGTCGTATGATCATGGTCTACCCACTGTTCTTGGTTATATGTATGGAGCCGTATTAATATCCATGCTTAGGGATGACTAGCAGAAATATAGTCATCCCAGGTTGAGTATTGAACCACTGAATGAGAGTTCAAGGTACCAGGTTGTTCCTTGCAAACTAACAAGAGGTATTGTATGTTACTATAATTGTGGAGTTAGTCCAGTGTGTTATGTATTCGTCTGTAGTAGTCATGAACGAGTAACCTGAGAGTATCATGCTCTAATCAAGAAGTGAGGAGGTGATGTGTTACTTGTTAAAGTAAGACCTGAGGGTCCAGTGATGGCTTGTGAATAATAGTTACGGAATCTCATGTATCAAGGTAATGATATCCCAATTGTCTAATAAAGTAATGAGTATTTGGAGGTGTTGGATGAGGTAATAAGCTCTTGAAGTGTTTGATGATTTAATAAGTTAATTGCGGTTCTGTTTAGCCTGAGTGAATCTAAGATGCATCTTCACTCACTGTGTTAATAAATATTGAATTTGTAATCTGAGTATCACCACTCTGCTCCTTCTAAACATTGGTTCCCAGAAAATAATACTTACTCACGTGCCTATACATCTACCACACTACCCAAAACCCTTCCATGAGTTCTGTTATATAATGAAAAGTCTGGGTGGTGGCAGCTACCCTTTGTAAGTATAAAAAGTGTTGTACAAAGAATAACATGGTTCCCCAGACTAACCCATGTATAAGAATAGACATATAACAAAGTAAACTTCAGAAAGGTAAGAACATTGAAACTGAGAATATATATATATGAAAGGAAATGAAAAGAAAGAACATTGACTTGGAAAACATAAGCAGAGAAGCATAAGAGTTACTTATATAAGAATATAAGGTATAGAGAGATAAAGAACATATAAGAATAGCTGGATGGTAAACTATTGTAAAGAGAAAACTCGGCCTATTTTTCTTTCTAATCAAGTGTAAAGGAAGATGTACTGTTTATTGATGGATTTGGTGATGTCTTAATAGTGTATTAGTGTGTTAATATTACGCAGGTTTGGTATAGTGGTGACGGTAATGTAGTGTAGTAAGATTTTAACACATGGAGGTGAATTTGTCTTTTATGTTGAGGATTTAAGAACATAAGAACAGCTGAGGATTTAAGAACATAAGAACATAAGAAAATAAGGAGTCTGCAATAGGCCGGTTGGCCTGTGCATGACAGCTCCTGTCGAGAGTTACTACCACTCTCTATCATCCATGAATCTATCTAGCCTCCTTTTGAAACTTTCCAGAGTTCCTGCACTTACTACAAAGTTGTTAAGCTTGTTCCACTCGTCCACCACCCTATTAGTGAACCAGTTTCTTCCTATCTCCCTCCTAAACCTAAACTTATCCAACTTGAATCCGTTGCTCCGAGTCCTATCCTGCTCGGATATTATAAGAACTTTATCTATATCCCTTTATTGATTCCTTTCACCCACTTAAATACTTCTATCATATCTCCCCGCACTCTTCGTCTTTCTAGGGAATGCAAGTTAAGTTTCTGTAACCTATCCTGATATGGAAGGTTTCTAAGTCCCGGAATAATTTTTGTCATTCTTCGCTCCACCGACTCTAGTGAATTTATACCCATTCTATAATAGGGGCACCAGAACTGAACCGCATAATCGAGGTGCGGCCTGATTTGTTAAAGGGAAGATCTGGTGGACGGGGATAATTGTCTGGTTGTGATGGACACGGCTCACCTAACCTAACCCAATCTAACCTAACCCAACCCAACCTAACCCAACCTAACCCAACCCAACCTAACCTAACCCCTATATATGTGTGAGATAAGGTTCTGATTCAAGAACAAGATGCACAAGTTCGAATCCAAATTGAGCTGTAGGGTTTGTTGACTAATTCGGGGCTTCACATTCATAAAACTTTCAAATGGGATACGACTAAACCCGAAGCCCCATCTTCCGTCGGTCGGTCGTTGGTGTCAGGTCAAAGTTCAGTTTGTAGTTCACCTCCTGTGATATGTGTCATTTATCGAAACGAAACATGAGGTTAACGTGAAAACAAAACCCCGAAGCAACACGTATAAACAGGGTCGAGTTTTCATCGGATTTTACGTCATGAAATTTTCCATCTTGAGAGAGAGAGAGAGAGAGAGAGAGAGAGAGAGAGAGAGAGAGAGAGATTGATTGATTGATTCAGATGCTGAAATTAACACTAAAATTTTATACTGTAAATGAGATAAATGCAGGTAAGGTTGGCGTATGGAATTATTGAAGGACGATCACAGAAATGTTTTACCTGTTTCCTGTGATGTAAGTCCAAAATTGTGTTAATTGTCATGGGTTTATACGTCCAAAATGTTCTTCATATCGTAGGGTTTTACATCCAAATATGCCATCCAAGTCCATATGTCCATTCATCCAGTTAGCTGTTTATCCATCCACCGATTCACCCACCTACCCATCTCTCATCCCATTCAGTCACCCATCTACCCATCTATCCTCCCATTCAGTCTCCCATCCATCCATCCATCCATCCATCCTTCCATCCTTCCATCCATCACACGAGGAATAGAATGACCCACTTATAATTTTTCTCTTTCCTGCTGCACTAAGGATCAACCACCCAGAGTGGTATGGCTACCCTGAGTAAGTACACTCTGTATTCCTCCTTTACTCTATTGTGGGTGTAGGTGGTGGGTAGTGTGTGTTTGTGGGTGTAGAACGTGGATAGTAGGTTTGTTTGTGGGTGTAGGGCGTGGATAGTAGGTTTGTTTGTGGGTGTAGGGCGTGGATAGTAGGTTTGTTTGTGGGTGTAGGGCATGGATAGTAGGTTTGTTTGTGGGCGTAGGGCGTGGATAGTAGGTTTGTTTGTGGGTGTGGGGCGTGGATAGTAGGTTTGTTTGTGGGCGTGGGGCGTGGATAGTAGGTTTGTTTGTGGGTGTGGGGCGTGGATAGTAGGTTTGTTTGTGGGTGTAGGGCGTGGATAGTAGGTTTGTTTGTGGTGTGGGGGCATGGATAGTAGGTTTGCTTTGTGGGTGTAGGGGCGGATAGTAGGTTTGTTTGTGGGTGTAGGGCGGATAGTAGGTTTAATGTGGTGTAAGTGTGGGTAGGTTTGATTGTGGGCGTGGGGCGTGATAGTAGGTTTGCTTCAGGGTGTAAGTGGGATAGTAGGTTTGTTTGAGGGTGAAGGTGATAGTAGGTTTATTGTGGGGTGGTATGTGGATAGTAGGTTTGTTTGTATGTAGGGCGGAAATAGTAGGTTTGTTTTGTGGGGTGTGGGGCGTGATAGTAGGTTTGTTTGTGGGCGTAAGATGATAGTAGGTTTGTTTGTGGGTGTGGGGCGTGGATAGTAGGTTTGTTTGTGGGTGTGGGGCGTGGATAGTAGGTTTGTTTGTGGGTGTAATTCGTGGATAGTAGGTTTGTTTGTGGGTGTAGGGCGTGGATAGTAGGTTTGTTTGTGGGTGTAGGGCGTGGATAGTAGGTATGTTTGTGGGTGTAGGGCGTGGGTAGTAGGTTTGTTTGTGGGTGTAGGGCGTGGATAGTAGGTTTGTTTGTTGGTGTAGGGAGTGGATAGTTGGTTTGTTTGTGGGTGTAGGGCGTGGATAGTAGGTTTGTTTGTGGGTGTGGGGCGTGTATAGTAGGTTTGTTTGTGGGTGTGAGGCATGGATGGTAGGTTTGTTTGTGGGTGTAGGGAGTGGATAGTAGGTTTGTTTGTTGGTGTAGGGAGTGGATAGTTGGTTTGTTTGTGGGTGTAGGGCGTGGATAGTAGGTTTGTTTGTGGGTGTAGGGCGTGAATAGTAGGTTTGTTTGTGGGTGTGGGGCGTGGATAGTAGGTTTGTTTGTGGGTGTGGGGCATGGATAGTAGGTTTGATTGTGGGTGTAGGGCATGGATAGTAGGTTTGTTTGTGGGTGTAGGGCGTGGATAGTAAATTTGTTTGTGGGCGTAGGGCGTGGATAGTAGGTATGTTTGTGGGTGTAGGGAGTGGATAGTAGGTTTGTTTGTGGGTGTTTGGGAGTAGATAGTAGGTATGTTTGTGGGTGTAGATACATACATTGTTAAGAGGAATAAATCAAAATGGGAAGAAGATTAAGATAAATATACTGATGATTAATGGTACAGGTGAGTTTATAAAATTGATATAAATAGATAAATACAGTAGATAGATAGATAGATAGATAGATACCGTAGATAGATAGATAGATAGATGTATGATTTTGTATACCGCAAGAGTAACTAAATATTCCTGTACCTGTATTTTCTTTCAGTTACAAAATACACAGGATTATAAATATGAGTATGCACATTGCACATCAGGTGTTACAGTCAGTGGTAATATTTTGTAATACTCTTAAGTGATGAGGTAACAGAGGAAATAGACGGATACTAACGGAGAGTTTTTGTAGAATTAGACAGACATTCAGACAGTAAAACTTCTTCCGACAATACAAATTTTGACGGTGGAATTTATACACTAGAGTGTATGGATAATTATGATGAGCTGAATTATGACATCTACGTCTGATAATCAGTTGTTTAGAATGGATTATTATTATTTTTGTTGAGTTATTTAACAGTTCGAGAAAAGTTTTATTATGGTACTATGTCCTATTATCACACAAAGTCAAAATTGAAGTAAAATAACCAATTATACTGTATTATTTTAGACAATACATAAGAACATAAGAACATAAGAATGGAGGAAACTGCAGCGGGCCTATTGGCCCATACTGGGCAGTCCCGTTTACACCCAACCCCTATTGCTCATATGAGCATCCAACCTATGTTTGAAGCAATTCAGCTTATTCGAGTTAATGATGATATTTGGTAACTTGTTTCATTCATCCACTACTCTGTTTCCAAACCAGTGTTTACCTATTTCACGCCTAAATCTAAATTTGTCTAATTTAAAACCATTGTTACGAGTTCGCTCCTGGTTGGATAGTTTGAGTACCTTTGTAATGTCACCTTTGTTTAGCCCTGCCTTCCACTTATACACCTTTATCAGGTCGCCCCTCGCTCTACGTCTCTCAAGGGAGTGCAAATTAAGAAGCTTTAACCTGTCTCTATACTCAAGGTTCCTAATGCCCGGGATTAGTCTTGTCATTCTCCTCTGAATTCTTTCCAAGGATTCTATATCCATTCTGTAATACGGTGACCAGAACTGAACTGCGTAATCCAGGTGTGGTCTCACAAGAGCAAGATACAGTTTTAGGATGGCCTCGCTAGTCTTGTAACTAACACTCCTTTGTATGAACCCAAGTACTTTATTAGCCTTGTTACGAGCAAAAACACATTGTTTACTTGGCTTAAGGTTCCTACTTATCATTACTCCTAAATCTCTCTCGCAGTCGGATTTCTCTATGGCATCGTTGTTCATCTGGTATCTGGTTTCCCTGTTTACATCTCCTATACTGAGTACTTTACATTTGTAGACGTTGAATTTCATCTGCCATTTTTCAGACCATTCGAAAAATTTGTTTAGATCTTCCTGTAGTTTTGCCGAGTCCTCGTCAGATTTGATAACACGTCCTATTTTAGTGTCATCAGCAAATTTACTTATGTTGCTGTCAATGCCGATATCTATGTCGTTTATGTATATAATAAATAATAGTGGTCCAAGTACTGAGCCTTGGGGAACTCCACTTGTGACGTTGCTCCAATGGGACTTAGTGCCGTTAATGCTCACTCGCTGTTTCCTGTCCTGTAACCACGCCCTAATCCATTTAAGGATGTCACCTTTGATGCCATGAGCTTCTACCTTTCTAATTAGTCTTTCGTGGGGGACTCTGTCGAAGGCATTGCTAAAGTCGAGATAAACCACATCATAATTGTGCCCCTCGTCCACCGATTCGAAAACTGATGAAAAGAATGTTAATAGTTTAGTTAGGCAAGAACGTCCGCTTGTGAAGCCATGCTGGGAATCATTGATCAATCGGTGCTTCTCCAGGTGATTTCGAATAGAGTTTGAAATGATTGCTTCCAGTAATTTGCCTACTATTGATGTTAGACTGATTGGGCGGTAGTTAGAGGATAGTGATCTATCCCCCTTCTTGAAAATCGGTATTACATTCGCTATCCTCCAGGATTCTGGTACTACACCTGTTTTTAATGAAATGTTAAACAACTTTGCTAAGGGCATACTAAGCTCTTCCTTACATTCCTTTAATACTCTGGCAAATATCTCATTGGGACCAGGTGACTTATTAGGCTTTAGTTTGTCTATTTGCTTACTAACATCGTTACTAGTCACTACTATCTCACTTATTTTGTTTTCTTCACTATCTCTGAATAGAGTCGGTTCCTCGGGTATTCCCTGGACATGCTGGATAATATACCATCTACTTAAGGAGGTGATGTAGGTAAGGTAGATTGATATTTTAACATTAATTTACTCACCGTCAATAAGTGGCTGTAACTGTACCGTCAATAAATGGCTGTAACTGTACCGTCAATAAGTGGCTCTGTATTCTGAACACGGGGATCTCTACAGTATAACCTTAGAGTATAACTGTGGTGAAAGAACTGCTTCCCCGCATTATGTTGAGGAAGATTCGTATACAAACTTTTTGCCCTGACTTTGTAGTAAAAAAAATCTTAGGGAAAATATATTGAATTTATTTTTAATGTTTATTTATTTATTGTTGTCGTTGGTGTTTTTTTTTTTTACCGGGATGTGTGTTATATTCACGAAAATGGAGTCAAGACAAATGTTGGACACGTTGATGTGAAGTAACACAGTAAATGATGTTGTTTGTGTTGCTGTGTTATTTATTTATTGTGTTTCTTATTCTTTTCTGTTTATTTTGTTTTATTTAGTTTTATTGTAGTAATTGTTATTCTTTTTTTTATTCTTACTTATTTTCATTTTGCTGTTTATTCGTTTTCTTATTTTCATTTTATTGTTCAATAATTTTCCATTCATTCTTATTTATTTATCGCGTTGGTGTATTTCATTTATTTGCTATTCTCTTAGGTATTTCACATTTGCATTAATTAATCTTCAAATCATTGGTTGCTATTTTTATCATACTAGTTTAATGTTCACCTCAGCAGTCAACTGGCTTATGTCTAAACAATGTCTACCACTGTTTTAGCCAGACTTAGTTATGAGACTTGTAATTCAGTATCCATTACGTACCGTTTATCAGTGTAATTTGTGGTAATGGACTGCCCAATGTAATTATATATATTGTCTTACTGAAAAAAATGCGGTGTAACCAAGATTAAGTTTTATAGAGTTTGTATTTAAGGATTATTCTCCTATATTTCTCTTAGATTCTGAATATATTTTTGTTTTATTATTTCAGTGTATTGTAATGTGTAGTTAGTTACACTATAGATATATAATAATTGCTTTAAGTTTGGTTGGGAGTGTGGAAGGTGTTGTGGTGTGTGATGTACAGGTGTGTACAGGTGGTGGTTACACCTGACTTCGAGGCAGGTGTGTATAGGTGCCAGATACACCTATGGTTACAACACAGGTGTATCCGGCAGCAGTAGTAACAAAGGGGCTATATGGGCTCCGGCGGCCATGTCGTGACACCGGCCGGCAGAATCCCCCGGTGAAAAAGGGAAACAAGATGGCCGTCCCCCATTCAATATGTAAACAACTCGACCTGAAATGTTGTTTATTGGACATTTTTCTCATTAGGGAGTCGAACCCTTGTTTTGAGTTGGTGTTCAACTACCGTGGCTGACGGCCATCACCTGTGATTCAACTGGTAGAATTAAGTGTAATAATAATAATAATAATAATAATAATAATAATTAACGGTTTATTGAAAGAGCTTGGCAGCCAGAAGGCTGAAAATATACAGTTACATATTTGGGGAATGGGTTTCGAATTACAAATAATATACAAGTAACATAAGTGATACAAATAAGATATATAATAACTAGATGGGGAAAAGCTCAAACTACAGTGCATTTCAACATAGTGACAGTGCAAGAAGTAGTATTTACTGGGAGTGAATACACTGGTTTATTACAAGTTATTGATAATTTTTACAATGGTTGGGACTGGGCTGTTCTTATAGCGATCAGTTCGTGCACTTATGGGCTGGATGCGGTTGTGGTGTCAAACAGCAATTCTCGGACTAGGGCTCTCAGGTGGTAGTAGGAGCCGGTGTCGAGGATGGTGTAGAAGCTTCTTAGCAAATTTGTAGATGTGGTCGTGGTGATGGTCAGTGAGAGTCGAAAGGGTCAGTGTGTTGAGCGCTTCTTGATATGTGGAGTAGGAAGGGGAGAGAATAATCTTGCATGCCCTCTTTTGCACTTTTACTAGGTGGGCATCTTATCAAATGAACCCCTGTCCTAATGGGCCCTAGTCCTAATGGGCCCCAGTCCTATTGGGTCCCAGTTTTAATGGGCCCCAATTCTAATTGGTCACATTTCCAATGGTTCTCAGTCCTAATGAGCCTCAGTCCAAAGATACCACAGGCCTAATGGTTCCAGTCTTAATAGACCTCAGTCTTAATGAGTCCCAATCCTGACGGCTCTCAATACTAATGGGCCTCAGTCCTAATAGTTTAAGGTTGGGACCCATTAAGACTGGCTTCTATTTACCTTACAAGCACTGTGTTCTACCGTGTCATCCCGTGTGTGTGTGATTTCCCGTGTCAGGTGGTATAATACGCAGGTGAGTGGCTGCCAGGTAGGGTGGGTGAGGGTGGGCACCTTGATGCAGGGGAAGGTGAGTTCCTGATGCTGATTCACACCAGTGTCATGATGAGGTAATCTTATCACCTTATTAGTGTACGATGAGTGGGTGGGCGTGGTGTGGAGGGGTGGGGGCGCGTAAGGGGTAGGCAGCAAGGGGCGTGGTGTATGGTGGGGGGAGGGTAAGGGGCGTGTAGGGGTAGCTAAGTGGGCGTGTTGAGTTGGGCAAGAGGGAGGCGTGGTGGGTGTAGGGGCGTGTATAGGAGGCGGGAAGTGGTGATGGCGCGCGCCACTAATCACTCTGACCTTACTGAACACAACCCATTATACAGCATAATTAGTGTTGCTTCCATCAGCCTCACACAGTCAAACACACTATTTACATTTTCTCTTCACATATATTTTATTTTATTCGTTTCAAGTGGGACTCGAATTTCAGCCTTGGAGTCGAAGAGGAATTTTTTTAGGAGAAGTTGAAAAGAAATCGTGTTTAGTTGAAGACGAATGTGTTCTTATATAAAAGTGAAGGAATTAACCAGACGTGTTTGATTGTTTGGGAGTCTCTATCTCTCACACTCGAGTCCAAGATGTCCCCCTTGAGGACGGTGTTCGTGTAGCGTCGTCAAACTCGCTCTTGGTTTTTATTCAGCAGGAAGAGCTACACCCGCCACCTGGTGTTGGCCGTGTCTGGTGACCATCATATTAACAAGGCCGCTCTCTCGTGCCTTGTCCACACGCCACCCCCACCTCCATATTGTACCGTTTTGTCCTTTATTAACGGTGGTGTTACTACAGGCAGCGTGGTGTGGGGGGAGGGCCGCTGCTTCACATTGTTCAGTCTTTGACGTGTAACACAAAACGTGAGATGTTGTGGTCCTTCACTACCTCACAACACACACACATCTCCTAGTTACCACATGCTGTTGTTATTAAAGCTCCACCAATGAGTACGCGTCGCTGTCTCGTCCTTTGCTCCGCCGACCATTACAGTGTGTAGCTGTAGGACTCGCCGCCGTGTTTGTTTCATGTAGCGACAATAAACTCCCGGAAATAGAATCACTATACCCAACCTGATCTAATTAAGGACACGTTAGGCTTTGTAAGATAGTTTAGTTTGAAGTGTTGTGAATCTCCGTGGGTGTTATAGATTCACTTGGTATACTACATGTGTAAAGTCAGGATATATACAATGTGTGTTGATTTTTCTACCCGTGTGTTAAATATTTTTGTGGGGAGGGGGAGGTATTTTCCTGTCGGTTTCCACTCTAGCTTTCCACCAATGTTATTTCACCCTTCTAGATTTCTATACCCTTTGATCCACCTTACCTAAGAGTGGAATGAGATAAATAGAATTGGTGGAGTGGAATGTCTGTATAATTGATGTCAGGATCCAACTCTGCCCTGGACGACACAGGATTGATCGTCACTGGTGTTGTAAGACTGTACAGAAAACCGCCTCTTGTGTTGTTCCCACGTATTAAAGAGCGATGAAGGTAAACTGAACAAGCACGCTGGGCAATGCTCGTTGTTGTAGTGGAATACACACGAAACCCAGTCAGTTGAGGGTGTAAATCTTCGCCTGCCTCTGGAATGCACTACACACGCTATGCCAAAACTGAGATATACTCGGCATGTCAACACTGAGACACACATGCTATGCTAACAAACATATACTCACATAAACTATGCCAATATTAAGACACATACACTATGCGAAACACCGGCTGTGCCTAAACTAATGATTCCCCGCTCTACATGAACGCTGAGATAACAAGTTGACTTTTTTTATCGAGGAGGAGCCAAAGTCTTTCACGATAGTCACCGTCTTAGCTAAACTTGTTAACATGGTTAGCAACTTCTGGAAACATCCCGCTTAACCGAGTTATCAAGTTGTGAATAAGCTGACTCACAAAGGAGAAGTATTCCTCGACGAATTAATCTTACCAGCTTACAAGCTCTTTATTAATTAATGACAAGCGTTACACCTGTCCGCCATTCTAGGCCACGCCTCTCACCCCCCCCCTCCCCTTAAGTCAATAGCCTTCAAAAGCAGTGAAAGACGAAATTGGTTCTTATAATCATGACTGCTTTCTCGGGACATTGTGTATACAACACACTCTAAACTAAGCCTAGGTACCTTCTTAACCCCTCATAATCCGCCTATGGAAAGTCTGGGACTCTGACCATATTTTCATTATTTTTCCTTTCCAAATTTAGGGTAAACCTGATTTCTCTGTGATCACTGTTCCCAAGTTCTTCCCCTATTGTGATATCTCTGATAATATTTTCTTTATTTGTTCATACTAGGTCTAATATATTGTCACCTCTAGTAGGTTCTGTAATTAGTTGATTCAAAAAATTGTCCTGTACTGCGTCTAGGAAGTCTTCAGATTCATAGTCACCTACAATGTTGTCCCAGTCAATATTTCTGAAGTTGAAATCCCCCATAATGCATAGGTTGTTGTATATTGCTGCCCTACTCATTTCCTGCCATATGGGCTGAGTTGCTTCTTTCCCAAGACTTGGGGGCCGGTAAATCACTCCCATAATTAGTTTTCGCTTCTTTCTGCCATTTCTACCCATACAGACTCAGTTCCTATTTCACCCTTTATTGTATTATTAATGCACCATTTTAATGTATCTCTAACGAAGAGTGCAACTCCTCCCCCCTTCCTACCTTCCCTGTCCTTGTGAAAAAGGTTGTACCCTTCTTTGTGTTACTCAGATAAAAAGTTCTTGCTCGCCAGATTCATCCAGGTTTAGGTGGCTACTATGACGTCTACATTCTCAGTACATACAACCGCTCTCAGCAAGTCTATTTTATTTCTAATGCTCCTACTGTTTGTATAGTACACATTTAAACCTACCCTTCCCTGGTCCTGTTTTACCCCTTGTTCTGAGTAACCAATTATACTCCCCTCTATCTACTGGCGAAACTTCCCCTTCGGAGTGACAATTTCACGCTCCAGACAAGTGTACCCCGTCACGACTGTACAGGTAGTCGTTGCCGTAGAATCGTCGCCAGTTATCAATGAACGCCCAACCATTGCTTACACAATGTTTTTTTTATTCCAGTCGGCAATTTATAGCAATTGCCTTGGACAGCCTTTCACCGCCAACTCCTCTTCTAGACGAGACACCACATACTATTGGGTTCCCTACCCTATCACTAATCTTCCCTAATGCCTCCCTATACCTGCTGAAAAGTTCCTCACTCCTAACCTTTCCTATGTCGTTGCCTCCTACTCTAAGACACACTACCGGATTGGTACTTCCCCTGACAAGACTCTATCTATCCTCTCAGTGAGTAGTGGGAGGACCAAGCTGGTGGTCAAGAAGCACTCAAAGGATACGACAACAACGACAACAACAGCTAAGTGTACCAACCCGTTCAGTCCCTTGATAGACGAATTGGACGTTAGTACAGTCAGGGGCAGGGATGACAAGGAAGGTATAAAAACTTTAATTGTTGGTGACTCACAGGTAAGGTACATGGACAGGGCCTTTTGTGGTAAAAACAAAAATAGGATGAGGGTGTGTTTGCCAGGAGCTGGGGTGGGGGATATAATTGACAGGATGGACAATATCTTGTCTGGTAATGGGAACAAACCCATTATCTGCCTCAGTGCAGGAGGCAATGATATTGGCCGGTGTAGGAGCGAGGAACTTCTTGATAAGTTCAAGGCAGCCATAGATCGTATTAGGACTAAGGGAGGGATCCCTATCATATGCCGTGTCCTGCCTAGAAGGAGAGTTGGCAGTGAATGGTTGTCAAGGGCAGTTGGTGTTAACGACCGTCTTGACAGATATTGCAAGTCAATATCAGTCCCATTCATTGACAACTGGGACAACTTCTATGGCAGAAGGGACCTTTATGCTAGGGATGGGGTGCACCTGTCTAGGGATGGAGTAGCAACCCTGGCTGGGGCTCTAGAGGGGGCAGTTCAAAAGATATCGAAGTCTTTAAACTGCTAAGAGAACATAGGAGCACGGGGGTGGAGGAGACTGCAGTGGGAGCGGGTAAACAAGGCGAAAGATTACAGGGAAATAGTGTTAGGAAGGATGACAAAACTAAATTAGACAGGGAGTTTAAAACTAAACGCGGTAAGGGAAGGACTCAGAACACGACTAACTTAAATGTATACTACGCGAACAGTAGAAGTATGAGAAACAAAATGGATGATATTAAGGCCTTGGTATGTACCGAAGAAATCGATATAATTGCATTCACTGAAACATGGATCAACCTAGACACACGTGAATTACCAGTCGAATACCAAATTGCGGGTTACAAACTGTTCCATACCGATAGGCAGACCAGGAAAGGAGGCGGAGTAGCAATCTATGTTAGGGATGATCTGAAGTGTGAAATAAATAAGGAAATAAAAACTGAGAGGAATACAGAAACAATTTGGATAGAATTAAGCGACGGTCGGGAAAAATTAATCACAGGGGTAATATATAGACCCCCCAATCTTGATAGCGTCAATGAGCGACTTATCTGGGATGAAATGCGCAGGGCTTCCATACACAACAAAGTCTGTATAGTAGGCGACTTTAACCTTGGCCAAATAGATTAGACTGTCCTTACGGGTAACTCAGAATCAGAGGATTTTCTCGAGACGATCCAGGACTGTTTCCTAAGTCAACATATAACCGAACCCACACGGGGTAATAATATACTGGATTTAGTTCTGACGAACAGAGAAAACCTCATTAGCAATGTCGAGGTAGGGAACGAACTTGCAAACAGCTATCACAAAGAAATTCGATTCCAGTTAGATTTTCAGGGCAGACGTAAGGAAAATTCCACTAAAGTACCAGATTTCAGAAGGGCAAACTTTGACAGTTTAAAGAGGCAGCTGAGAGAGAGGTGTCGCGCTTGGCCGTGAACCTGACAGATGACACCGACCTGATAACGAGATCTGAGATTGCCGAGTTCCACGATAATTTAAATAGTGAGTTACTTAATGCACAAAGGCAGAACATACCATACAAAAAACTCAGATCAGACAACAATGACCTAAATGGATAAATAATTATTTAAAGAACATTATTGGCCAAAGGAAGGCTATAGGTAGAAGGATAAATCGTGGCGAGTAGAGTTAAAACCGAGATAAGGAAAGCAAAGAGGAATAATGAGGTAAGGATAGCAAGGAGGCGAAGACAAACCCCAAAGATTCTACCAAATGTATCAAACTAAAACACGAGAAAAGATTGGACCAATACGGTCAGATACCGGCGAGCTCACTGATAACGACGGAGAAATGAGCAATAATTTGAATAAATATTTTCAACAGTTTTCACCACCGAAAATTTAAACATGATACCCGAGGCACCGACTCTATTCAGAGATAGTGAAGAAAATAAATTAAGTGAGATAGTAGTGACTAGTAACGATGTTAGTAAGCAAATAGACAAACTAAAGCCTAATAAGTCACCTGGTCCCGATGAGATATTTGCCAGAGTATTAAAGGAATGTAAGGAAGAGCTTAGTATGCCCTTAGCAAAGTTGTTTAACATGCCCTTAAAAACAGGTGTAGTACCAGAATCCTGGAGGATAGCGAATGTAATACCGATTTTCAAGAAGGGGGATAGATCACTATCCTCTAACTACCGCCCAATCAGTCTAACTCAATAGTAGGCAAATTACTGGAAGCAATCATTTCAAACTCTATTCGAAATCACCTGGAGAAGCACCGATTGATCAATGATTCCCAGCATGGCTTCACAAGCGGACGTTCTTGCCTAACTAATCTATTAACATTCTTTTCATCAGTTTTCGAATCAGTGGACGAGGGGCACAATTATGATGTGGTATATCTCGACTTTAGCAAAGCCTTCGACAGAGTCCCCCACGAAAGACTAATTAGAAAGGTAGAAGCCCATGGCATCAAAGGTGACATCCTTAAATGGATTAGGCGTGGTTACAGGACAGGAAACAGCGAGTGAGCATTAACTGCACTAAGTCCCATTGGAGCAACGTCACAAGTGGAGTTCCCCAAGGCTCAGTACTTGGACCATTATTATTTATTATATACATAAACGACATAGATATCGGCATAGACAGCAACATAAGTAAATTTGCTGATGACACTAAAATAGGACGTGTTATCAAATCTGACGAGGACTCAGCAAAACTACAGGAAGATCTAAACAAATTTTTCGAATGGTCTGAAAAATGGCAGATGAAATTCAATGTGGACAAATGTAAAGTACTCAGTATAGGAGATGTAAACAGGGAAACCAGATACCAGATGAACAGCGATGCCATAGAGAAATCCGACTGCGAGAGAGATTTAGGAGTAATGATAAGTAGGAACCTTAAGCCAAGTAAACAATGTGTTTTACATAAGCTAACAAGGCCTAATAAAAGTGCCCAGGTTCATACAAAAGGAGTGTTAGTTACAAGACTAGCAGAGGTCGTACAAACTGTATCTTGCTCTTGTGAGACCACACCTGGATTACGCAGTTCAGTTCTGGTCACCGTATTACAGAATGGATATAGAATCCTTGGAAAGAATTCAGAGGAGAATGACAAGATTAATCCCGGGCATTAGGAACCTTGAGTATAGAGACAGGTTAAAGCATCTTAATTTGCACTCCCTCGAGAGGCGTAGAGCGAGGGGCGACCTGATAGAGGTGTATAAGTGGAAGACAGGGCTAAACAAAGGGGACATTACAAAGGTACTCAAATTATCCAACCAGGAGCGAACTCGTAACAATGGTTTTAAATTGGACAAATTTAGATTTAGGCGTGAAATAGGTAAACACTGGTTTGGAAACAGAGTGGTGGATGAATGGAACAAGTTACCAAATATCATCATTAACTCGAATACGCTGAATTGCTTCAAACATAGGTTGGATGCTCATATGAGCAATAGGGGTTGGGTGTAAACGGGACTGCCCAGTATGGGCCAATAGGCCCGCTGCAGTTTCCTCCATTCTTATGTTCTTATGTTCTTATGCCCTATCCCAGCCACAGGAGAACACACCTAAGTCCTACGTTTCCTATCTCTTGCACAAAAGTCTAATCTAAGAACCTCACCTAATGTCTACATTATTAATATAATGAGCACAACAGGGAGGAAAGGTTATCCTGTAGGCAATTGTACATAGTTACAATTCTCTCTCTCTCTCTCTCTCTCTCTCTCTCTCTCTCTCTCTCTGTGCCCTATTGGACATAGGAACATTAATAGTAGCAGACAAGTCAGAGGAAGAGAGACCAGTTCTGATCACTGTGGATTTACAACGTGAACTGGATGATGTAAGGAGGGAGAGAGATGTTCCTCTCACTGAGAAAAAAAAAGGATGGGAGAAGGAGAGGATTTATTTGCAAGACCAAAGAGAAAATACTTTATCAAGGCTACTGCTGCGACTAATGATGTTTTTAGTAGTTTTTTTTCTCTTCCCAAGTGATTTTGTTCTCAACTGGTGTCCCTGTAATATACTGGTCTGAGGAGGATATCAGTCGAGTACTGACCTTTCGCAACTTAAGCCCGAAAGCTTATCACTACTTGTCTGATAGAAGTCAATTTCGTTTCCCATCTATCAGTACACTGCATCGTTGGATTCTCAGCTCAATGTGGAACCAGGTGTGTTGCATGCACTTCTGCAACTGTTGTACCATAAATGTGAGTCTATGGATGACTGTAAACGTCTACGTGTTTAATCTTTTGATGAAACAAGTGTCAGTGAAGGTAACACTTGTCTTATGAGGTCATAATTCCTGACGTCAGCAAAGCTCCACCCACCTTGGCCTAGGCTAGCCTAGTCTAACCTGACCTAACCTAACCTAACCTAACCTTGTGTAAAACAAGTCTAGCCTAGCCTAGCCTAGCCTAGCCTAGCCTAACCTGACCTTATCTAACCAAAACTAACCTAACCTTGATCTGATCTGATCTGATCTAATATAGTGATTAGTTTTAATCAGATTGTTATACGTCTTTTTGATCAGTCTAAGTTTCTTTCATCTTACTCTTCATTTTTTCTCTGTTGTTCATCTTTGTTATATTGTTTTCTTTATGCTTTCTTTTCTTTCCCTCCTCCTCCTCTTCTTATTCCTCTATTGTTCTTTAAGAAATCAGGATAACTGTTAAGATTTGTTGACCAATTTTCTCTACATTTTCTTTAAGAGATTACTTATTAAAACAACATTATCTGTATTTATATTCCCGGCCACAACAAACGCCCCCCACACTAACATAATGAAACACTCGAGTAAATTATGTAAATATTCAAAAGGATTTGGATTTAATTGTAGTTTGTTTAATTTTAGGAACATTTCATTAGTGTTAACGGGAGGCAGGTAATGGCTATTATTAAAAAGCTTCCCTTATAATGACTACGGTCCCTCCAGCCAGACTTATACTAGCGTCTAAAGCCAAGGTGTGGTAGAGTCAAGATTACCCACTGAAAAGTTTATTTGGATAAGTTCGGTGTGATTCTATTAGGTTTGGCTCCATTAGGCGGTGTAAGGTTACCTGGAGTGGATGATTATGTGTTGGGTGGGGCGGAGAGGAGTCACACCAGGTTAGTTAGACTCCAGTTAGTGTGTATTTTATCCCTTTAACTCTCAAAGGAAAATTAAATAGATTAGTTGTTTTATAAGATAATTATTTAATTTTAATTCATCGGTTTATACTTTCATGATGTTACGTAAGTCTATAAATTCACTTAATTATTTTAATGGCAGGATAATAAAAAGATACCTGCTGTAATTACTGTGTTGGAAACTACAATTAGACAACCAAAACAGCATCATCGGCCATTACAGAGCGTTATTTTGTATAATGTAAGCACTTAAGTCAGTGGCCTAAAGCCTCAGGGCTGCCGTGTGAGGTGGTTCAGTCACGATACAAACATTACCAACATGTTTATCTTCACCAGGTGGGCTTAATATGACCAGGTGATGCCTTACTAACTCTTGGATTATTATTGTTGTTTAGTGAATTTGTATGAAGCTGCAAGATCATCTTACACCTCTTGGAGAAAATTGGGTAAAAAAAATTTTTCATCCCAATTTCCCCAATTGGTAGATATTTTTTTGTTTTTTGTATTTTGGTATTCTTTAACCTACCTTACCTGACCTCACCTGACCTAACCTGAAAATAATCCTAGTGATAATGGTAAAAAAATGCCAAATACCTATTGGAATAAAAACGAATATTAACCGATATTTTTGTATTATGGAGAAAACAAAATCTTCAAAAAGTACAAAAAGTTAAAAACATAAATCAATATTTATAACAACTCCTCCAGGTATCTTTTGTTAGTTTCACCTTCAGTGTCCTCATGACTGTCCTTGTCATTTTACTATTGTTTGTCTTCCTGTATCTTGGATGTTCTCCATGTCACAGTTTGTGTTTGTTCTTTATTGTACTTCGTCACTGTCCATGTTTTACTGCATGATATTTCTTTGTTGTGATAAAATAGTTCCAAGACCTTCAGTTATAAACAATAATCATATGAAAGTCTTTGACAACAACTTAAATTATTCCTTATTTTCGTTACTTAGATCCATTGAATTCTTGTGTCCGTGTCCGTGACAATGATAATGAAAGGACTTATATTGTGTAGTCTCTCAGGTTTTCATTCGACTGTAAACATACAGTAAACATACAAAGCTGTAGTGAGACTGCTGGAGTTATGCTGCATCATATTAATGCAGCATGCAGCATAATGCGACCTCCTCTCCCTCCCTCCCCGACATGACAGCATAA
>NW_024757410.1:0-14925 GCF_018991925.1 Homarus americanus | reverse complement strand
GCCTTGTTGACCAGGGTGTCAGGGTCAAACTGAGGTGTGGATCCTCTCACATAGGCCTCATAAAACATGACAGAGTTATTCCCTCAACCAAACTCGCATCTATAAAGAACACCGTTGAATACAATTTGGAACTATCAAAAAAGAACCCTTAAAACTGTAATTAGGGAAAGAACTTGACCAGTGAGTTTGACATAAGTGAACAAGTGCAAACAGGCACTAGTCGATCCATGGATTTACCATGATGAGATGTATCAAGTGAAACATGTATATGGAGCAAGTAACAAAGATCACTTTAGATTGCAAGATATTTGTAACCGCTAGATTAAGGTTAGAGATATAAGTACCTCTGGCGAAATTATGTTCTCAAGCAGATGTAAACAAGAGCTAAATGTAAAATTAAGCAATATTACATACATGTAGTACATATATAACCTACGTCCTCGACTGTGTGAAGATGGGAGCAACAGGACAGGTCAAGCACACTGTGTGAAATGGCACAACACTTCATCTCTAATGGCAAGATAGCCGACATATTAGATTGTATCACTTTTTTTTGCACTCGGTAACTTTATATCAGTTCTCATGTACCCAGAACCAAATACGCAATGTGAATACCTCCCACGTAAATGTGAATAACAAAGTGTGAGCCAGACATGTACTGCCTCACACGCCTGTTTCTCACACATTTGTGAATAAGAGATTACCCTTTATGTAGAAGACTAAACAAATAATGTAAATGAAATACTGTGTAACTTTCTGGTGCCTGTATCCTGACAACCAGGGTTAATTATTATGACCCTTTATGCAACCCTACTCTGAAATCCTTTGCACTACCGCTCACAGGATGAAGTGTGGGGTGCACAACCAAAAGTAACCGCTGCAAACGTAAAATAAAAATCATCTTAACACTCATATGTACTTGCACTACACTCACAAAGCCATACAACCCTCCAAGTACACTGCCCGCTGTATAGAACCATCCAGTTTAGCCGACAACTGGCATTATGTGGCGTCTTGTTAACGCTGTACGTTTGTCTTATGAACGCTGGTCTGGTGATCTGCATAATTTCTACGTGCGTAATGAAGTTGTTCATTGGTGGGGATAATGGTGAGTGGGTGAGCGACGGGGATAATGGTGATTAATTGGTGAGGGGGATAATGGTGAGTGTGGTGGTTAATGATTGGTTAGATGAAGTGATAGACTAGTCAGTGGAATTCTCTCTCTCTCTCTCTCTCTCTCTCTCTCTCTCTCTCTCCTCTCTCTCTCTTCTTAACCACTCAAAACTAACATATTTCCTACTCCTACCCATCTCACCTCCCTCTCTTTCCCTTCCTCATTTACCCATTCCTCCTCTAGCCTCTCCTCCATCTTTTTCCCACCATGATTTCTTTCTCTCAACACACCTGTTCATTCAATCTCCACTCAAAACATCACTTCCTCTTTAAACATTTCCACCTCCTCTTTCATTTGCCCCCTACACCTCCAACATCCTCTCTCTCTCATTGCTCCACCCACTCCACCTCCCCCTACCGCCACCCCTCCGCCTCTCCCTCTCACTATCCCCACCTCCGCCCCTCCCTCACCAACTACCCGCCACCAGCACCTCCCTCTTCCCCCTCAAGTCTCCCAATGCCTCTCCACCCTCCTTCTTCCCCTCATCCCACCCACCCACCCTCCTCCCTCCCCTCTCTCTCCTTGCTACCGTCTCCAGCACTCATTTTCCCTCCCCTCTCCCCCACCCCTCTCCCTCCCCTCCCCTCCCTCCTGCCGTCTTCAAGTATTCACCCCCACCCCCCTCCCCCTCTCTAGTCCTTCCTAGTCTTGTCTCTACCCTGGACAATTAAAACTGCATTTAAGAGAAAGAGTAATTGTCAATTCTTGTGTTCAAACACCAGAGGCAGAGTGCTCCCTGACCGTGTGTGTGTGTGTGCTGCAATGGTACTATTAACTCTCTTAGAAGGATTGCGATATTTTTATAACTTATTTTAGGAAGACAGAAACAGGCAGACAGACAGGTGAACCTAATAAAAGGCAAAGACAGGTTGGAAGAAAGAGTCAGATATAAAGGTAGACAGAAACAGGGACAGGCAGACAGGTAGACAGAGAGGCAAACAAACAGGGAGACTGGAAAAGAAAGATAACACAGACTATTGGACACAGACGGACAAATAAGACACACAGGGCGAGAATAACACACACACAAGGAGATGGAGACTCAACAAGGAGAGAGAGAGAGAGAGAGTAGTGTACATCTACCTGGCCGCCGTGTTAATACTACCTCATCAGACATAATCACCTTGAATGGCCACAGCCACAAGTTACATCAGGTGATCCAAGTTGTTAGTGAGAACCAATTAACTGTGAGCTGTGTGTACAAAGTTTGTTGTGGAGTGTGTGTGTGTGTGTGTGTGTGTGTGTGTGTGCCTTCTCTTGGGGACGGCCTGGGCGCTTGTACTCACCGAATATTATGTAGAATTATTTATTGCATTTGTGTTTTGATTTATTTTCGGGATAATCAGATAATATACATCTTTTTATGTTTGTTTCTGTAATTTGTCAGTGATAAAGTACGTTGTTTCCTCACACACACACACACACACACAGGTATTAGAATTACCACAGTTACCTGTGTCCAGAATATTTAATTAATGGTATTGAAACGAAAATATATTAATGTTCATCTTTTATGTTCATGTTAAAACACTTCACTTGGAATATTTTTGTTTTATTTAAATTCGTTTTATAATTACGTGGTTTTATTGGTGCCTTTGTTTTATTTTTATGTTTTATTTAATTTTGTTTTATAATTACGTGGTTTTATTGGTGTCCGTGTTTTACTGTCGCGTTTTATTATTCCTATTTTCTGCTTTAATTCCATGGTTTAACTGGTCTCTAGGTTTAATCTGGTGTTTTATTTAATTTTATTGAATAATTACTAAATTTTATTGGTGCTTTTGCGTTTTATTTATGGTGTTATATTTATTCTCAATTTCTTCTTTTATAATTAACCTATTTTTTTCTTCTTATATTTCAGGTAAGTGTTGAACGTTGGGGTGAAGACAGAGTACAGGTTGGTGAGTGTTATTATCCCCCTCGTTATCGTCTGCAGGAGTGATAAAGCAGCAGTCGTCTGTGTCTGTTTGTTTGCGTGTACATCCGGTTGCTATGGTGTTTATATATTTTGGCGGGAATATCGTCCTAAGGTATGCATTGTTTAGGGTCGAATTTGGGTTCTTGGCCTACTATGGAATAACTCCCCCCCCCTCCCTGGTGGGTGTTTTGGTGTGGGCGATTGTGCAGCGTTTGTGATGATGTGGTCACTCTTGTTTGTTTAATTTGTTAGTGTTTTTCTTCTTTTTTGTCAAGTTTGGTGAAAAAGATGTATTTTTCACCAGAGTAGTGTATCGTTGTTGATTTGGTGTGGTACATTGTCTGGTGCTAGTGTGTGTTTTTTGTATATGCGTCCTTTCTTTCTTTCTTTCTTTCTTTCTTTCTTTTCCACTGTTCTCACACCTCTTCATAGCATCGTTCACTTTATTATGTAAAACGTGTTCCTTATACCTGTATATGCGGATTGGCAAGATGGTGGGATGGGATGAGAGGAGAAGAGAGGGGATTGCCATGGGAGAGGGAGAGAGAAGTGGCAGATGGGAGTGAGGAGGATTGGCAGGTGAAAGGGGTGTGGAGAGAGAGAGAGAGAGAGAGAGAGAGAGAGAGAGAGAGAGAGAGAGTCGCAGGTGAGAGGGAGATGGGGAGGGTTACAAGTGGCAGGAAGTGAATGAGAGGGGTAGCAGCCGGGAGGGAGAGAGATGATCTCAGTGAGAGGGAGTGAGGGAGAATCACAGGTAACAGGGAGCGAGTGGGGGTTGCGTATGTTAGGGAGTGAGAGAGGGTCGTAATCCGTAGAGGGAGATGGCTGGTGAGAGGGAGAGAGTGCGAGTGTCAGAGAGGTGGCAGGTAAAAGGGGGGAGAGGGAGGAAAAAACAGGGATGGCAGATGAGATTGGGGAAGGAGGGATGCAGGTGTCAGCCCCGGAAGGCCAGAAGGTCGATCTTGAACGATCATACAAACGTCGAGGCCGTGTCTCACCGGCACAACATACAGCTGCGATCAACACATCCTCGACGAAGCCACAGAGCTGTACGTTCCATAACTCATCACGATGAGCCACCGTCGTGACCAATCGATCTCGTTGACAGGCGACCATACACTTACATCATCACGTTAAATAGCAATCAAAATACTTGACCAAAACATCGATCTCGATGACAGCAATACTTACTTAAACTCCACTCCGTTATTACCATCCTTACTGACCACTATCAATCTCAATAACAAGCAACCAACCGCCACCTTAAATCCATCCTATACTCTCTCCACTCGCTGAGATCACCCAAGAACCTGTTAACCACAGCTGAACATCATCACCCTTCTCATACCCATCAGAATTTTTATCCAACAAACCCGACTTCCGTAAAACCAGCGAAAACCCTAACCAGCGTGAAGGAATATCCAGATTTTTTCTTTTTCTTCTTCTTGTTCCTTTCGATAAACACCCTCTAAAATATTTTCCTAAATTTCAAACCTGGTGGTGTTGGCCCAGGCAGTGAGGCAGGAATTTGAGTGTAAATCTGCGACATGTGGGAAAAACGGCCAGAATCGACCAACTCCACCGTAGAGGAACCTCTTGTTACTGTGTGTGTGTGTGTGTCCTTCAACCCAGCTATGTACCTTGCATACCAGAAACGATCAAGCAGGTCCTAGACTCTCTCTCTCCTCTCTCTCTCTCTCTCCTCTCTCTCTCTCAATGCCCTACTACCTGCTGTGCCTTTTCTTTTGGGAACAGCTGGAAAAAAGAGGTCCTACTTTTTTTTACATGTTTTAAGCCTTTTTTACGTAAAGAAAAAAACTAATATTTTTTATACACGAAAAAAGTCATGCTTTTTACACACACAAGAAAATATATATTTTTTAACGGAAAAAAGAGGAAGTAGAGTTAATTTTTTACAGGAACAGTAAAACACACCTTATATCTTATAACCAAACTAAGACTTATGATTCTCATTTTACGTACTGACAAATAAAAGAGATGGACTCTCTCTCTCTCTCTCTCTCTCTCTCTCTCTCTCTCTCTCTCTCTCTCTCTCTCTCTCCAATACCCTACTACCTGCTGTTGCCTTTTCTTTTACAGGACAGCTGGAAGAAAGGTGACGACGGAACTGGAAAACACTTCATCTGTGATTATGAGGTTAAGGAAATGGATAAAAGAAGAGTGAGGAAGAAATAGGGATAAAGTAGGAGAAGGAAGAGGTAGTGTAGTGGCGTATTATTGGCGTATTTGTAGTGTAGTGGCGTATAGTGGCGTGTTTTGGCGTATTTTTGGGCGTATTTGTGAATGTTGAAAACGTTTCGTGGGCTGTTGGAAGTATTTTGTATAGTATATTTAGTATTTTGGCGTATTTTAGGAACGTTTCGTGGCGTATTTAGGGCGTTTGGTGGAGTATTTTAGGGCGTATTATGGCGTACCTTAGACGTAACATGTTCAGTGTGATGTATTGTGTATGTATTGTTGGCCATTTTTGGATGTATAGTGCCAGAGGATGGAAGGAAGACGGAAGGAAGGATAGAGGGAGGGAGAGGGGAGGACAGTACCTATATTTGGCGGTGTCGACATAAGAGCAACAGTCATAACAAAGACATATACTTATTTTCTCTCCCTCACTTACTCTCGCCCTCAATTGGGGAAGGGGGAAAAAAAAAAAAGTTCTCCATTGCACTTCCTTCCTCTTAAAATCTCTTGTTTGGGCCACCTACAGGCGACAGTTGCATAATTACTTGTTTATCTTTATCTGTGTGTGTGTGTGTGTGTGTGTGTGAACTCTACCTCACATCACCGTCCTCTGCCACCTCACCTCCCCGGGTACAAGAAAGACGCAAGAAAAGCATAAAAAAAGAACAAGAAGATGAGGGCAGTTATACAAGAGAAAGAAGTGCTACCTTATATTGCCTGAGAAGAAGAGAGGTAGAAAGATAGATATACACTCCCTCACCCTCGACTATAACAACCAGTACCATCACATACCTAAACTACATCATTATCCCAACTACCACCAGCCCCCAATACCAACAACCACCACTACTACCCCTTCTCCACAACCAACCACAACATAGGTGTTTTGTGCGTGTGTTTGTGTGTGTATGTTTCTACTGTGTCTATCTGTCTATTCATCAATCCAGTCTATATCTGGGGAGGAAGAGGGAGAGGATGGAGAGGGTGAGAGGAGAGGAGGGAGAGGAGAGGAGGGAGAGAAGGAGAGAAAGTGGTGGGAGGAAGAGGAAGGGATGAGAGGGAGAGGAGGTGGGCGAGAGGAGAGGAAGAGAGAGAGGATGGAGAGGGTGAGAGGGAGAGGAGGCATGTGAGAGGGAGAGAGGAGGTGGGTGAGAAGGAAAGGAGGGGGTGAGGGAGACGAGGGGTGAGAGGGAGAGGTGCGTGAGAGGGAGAGGAGGTGGGTGAGAAGGACAGGAAGTGGTGAGAGGAAGAGGAGGGGTGAGACGGGGGATGAGGTGGGTGATGAGAGGGAGGGAGGTGGTGAGAGGAGAGGAGGGGATGAGAGGGAGAGGAAGGGGTGAGAGGGAGAGGAAGAAGTGAGAGGGAGAGAAGAAGTGAGAGGGAGAGGGAGGAGGAGGTGGGTGAGAAGGAGAGGGGGGGATGAGAGGGAGAGGAAGAGGTGAGGAGGGGAAGGATAAGAGGATAAGATGAAAGGGAGGAGGGAAGAGTTCACTTGTCGGTGGGTCCTGATACCTTCCGTCTGCCTGACGGATGGTACCATTCCACCTCCCAGGATGGGCGAGGAGGGGGATGGGGGAGGGGGATGGGGGAGATTACGCCCTTCAGTCGGTGAATCTGATACCTTCCGTCTGCGCCTGACGGATGGTGCCATTCACCACCTCCCAGGATGGGCGTGGGGAGATGAGGAGGATGGGGAGGAGGGTATTCCACACTCTTCCAGTCGGTGGGTCGTGATACCATCCGTCTGCACCTGACGGATGGTCTGTTCTCCTACTCAGGATGGGTGAGGATAGGGGAGGGATGGGGGGTGGGGGAGGGTACATCTTCCCAGTCCGGTGGTCGTGATACCTTCCGTCGGCGCCCGACGGATGGTGCCATTCTCCTACTCCCGGATGGGTGAGATGAGGGAGGGGGATGGGGGTGGGGGAGGGTCCACACTCTTCCCAGTGGGTGGGTCCTGATACCTTCCGTCGGCGCCTGACGGATGGTGCCATTCTCCACCTCCCAGGATGGGTGAGGATAGGGGAGGGGGATGGGGGTGGGGGGGATTCCACGCCCTTCCCAGTCGGTGGGTCGTGATACCTTCCGTCTGCGCCTGACGGATGGTACCATTCACCACCTCACAGGATGGGCGAGGATGGGGGGAGGGGATAGGGGGATGGAGAGGATTCCACGCCCTTCCCAGTCGGTGGAATCGTGATACCTTCCGTCTGCATGACGGATGTACCATTCACCACCTCACAGGATGGGCGAGGATGGGGGAGGATAGAGGGGGGATGGGGGATTCACGCCCTTCCCGAGTGGAGTCTGATACCTTCCGTCTGCGCCTGACGGATGTTCATTCCACCACCTCCCAGGATGGGCGAGGATGGGGGATGAGGAAGGGGGGGGATTCCACGCCCTTCCCAGTCGGTGGGTCCTGATACCTTCCGTCTGCGCCTGACGGATGGTACCATTCACCACCTCCCAGGATGGGCGAGGATGGGGGAGGGGGATAGGGGGATGGGGGATTCCACTGTGATCGGTGGAGTCGTGATACCTTCCGTCTGCGCCTGACGGATGGTACCATTCACCACCTCACAGGATGGGCGAGGATGGGGGAGGGGGATAGGGGGGATGGGGGGGGGGATTCCACGCCCTTCCCAGTCGGTGGGTCCTGATACCTTCCGTCTGCGCCTGACGGATGGTACCATTCATCACCTCCCAGGATGGGCGAGGATGGGGGAGGATGGGTGGGATGGGGGATTTCACGCCCTTCCCAGTCGGTGGGTCCTGATACTTTCCGTGCCTGACGGATGGTACCATTCACCACCTCACAGGATGGGCAGGATGGGGGGATGGGGAGGATTCCGCCCTTCCAGTCGGTGGTTCTGATACCTTCCGTCTGCGCCTGACGGATGGTACCATTCACCACCTCACAGGATGGGCGAGGATGGGGAGGGGGATGGGTGGGATGGGGGATTTCCACGCCCTTCCCAGTGGTGGGTCCTGATACTTTCCGTCTGCGTGGATGGTACCATTCACCTCACAGGATGGGCGAAAGTTGGGGATGGGGGGTGGGGGGATGGGGTGGATTCGCCCTTCCCAGTCGGTGGGTCCTGTCATTTCCGTCTGCCCTGACGGATGGTACCATTCTCTGGGATGGGCAGGGGAGGATGGTGGGATGGGGGTTTCGCCAGTCGGTGGGTCCTGATACCTTCCGTCTGCGCCTGGCGGTGGTATTCACCCCAGAATGGGCGAGGATGGGGAGGGATGGGGTGCATGGGGGGATGGAGGATTCCACGCCTTCCCAGTCGGTGGGTCGTGCACCTGACGGATGGTGCCCTCAGGATAGCGAGGATGGGGGAGGGATGGGGAGGATGGAGGTTACGCCCTTTGTCAGTGGAGTCCTGATACCTTCCGTCTGCCTCGACGGATGGTACACTCACCCCTCACAGATGGGCAGGATGGGGAGGGATGGGTGGGATGGGGTTTCCTTCCCAGTCGGTGGGTCCTGATACCTTCCGTCTGCACGGATGTTTAGGATGGGCGAGGATGGGGGGATGGGGGGCGGTGGGGGATGGGGGGTGGGGATGGGATTCCGCCCTTCCCAGTCGGTGGGTCTGATACCTTCCGTCTGCGCCTCACGGATGGTACATTCCTCACAGGATGGGCGAGGATGGGGGAGGGGGATGGGTGGGATGGGATTTCCACGCCTTTCCAGTCGGTGGGTCTGATACCTTCCGTCTGCCTGACGGATGCTATTCACCACCTCACAGGATGGGCGAGGATGGGGGTTTCGCCCTTCCCAGTCGGTGGGTCCTGATACTTTCCGTCTGCGCCTGACGGATGGTAACCATTCACCACCTCCCAGGATGGGCAGGGTGAGGGATGGGCGGGGATGGGGGATGGGATTCCACCCCTTCCAGTCGGTGGGTCCTGATACCTTCCGTCGCCGCACGGATGATACCATTCACCACCCCCAGGATGGGCGACGATGGGGAGGGGGATGAGATGGGGGATTCCTTCCAGTCGGTGGTTCCTGATACCTTCGTCTGCCCTGACGGATGGAACATTCACCCTACAGGATGGGCAGGGTAGGGGGATGGGTGGGATTGGGAGTTTGCCCTTTTCGGTGGGTCTGATGCATCCTACCTCTACGGATGGGCAAGGATGAAGGATGGGGGTGGGGGGATAGAGGTGGGGGGATGAGTTCCGCTCCTGTCAGTGGGTCTGATACCTTCCGTCTGCGCCTGACGGATGGTACCATTCACACCTCACAGGATGGGCGAGGATGGGGAGGGATGGGTGGGATGGGGATTTCCACGCCCCCCAGTCGGTGGGTCCTGATACCTTCCGTCTGCGCCTGACGGATGGTAACCATTCACCACCTCCCAGAATGGGCGAGGATGGGGGAGGAGGATGGGGTGCATGGGGGGGATGGGGGAGGATTCCACGCCCTTCCCAGTCGGTGGGCCCTGATACCTTCAGGCGCCTGACGGATGGTACCATCCCACCTCACCAGGATGGGCGAGGATGAGGGATGGGTGGGATGGGGAGTTGCCCTTCCCAGTCGGTGGGTCTGATTCCTCTGCGCCTGACGGATGGTAACCATTCACCACCTCCCAGAATGGGCGAGGATGGGGAGGAGGATGGGGTGCATGGGGGATGGGGAGGTCACATTGCTAAATCTTGCGCCTGACGGATGGTACCATTCACCACCTCACAGGATGGGGAAGGAGGATGGGGTGCATGGGGGATGGGGAGGATTCCCGCCTTCAGATCGGTGGGTCCTGATACCTTCCGTTTGCCTGACGGATGGTACATTCCCACCTCCCAGGATAGGCGAGGATGGGGAGGATGGGGGATGGGGAGAGTTCACGCCCTTCCAGTCGGTGGTTCTAATACCTTCCGTCTGCGCCTGACGGATGGTACCATCCACCTCACAGGATGGGGCGAGGATGGGGAGAGGATGGGTGGGATGGGGTTCCGCCTTCCCAGTCGATGGGTCTGATACCTTCCGTCTGCGCCTGACGGATGGTACCATTCCCCATACAGGATGGGCGGGATTGTGGGGGATTGGGATAGGGTTGGATTCGCCCTTCCCAGATCGGTGGGTCCTGATACCTTCCGTCTGCGCCTGACGGATGGTACCATTCACCACCTCAGGATGGGCGAGGATGGGGGGATGGGGGATGGGGGATGGGGGGATGGGAGTTCCTTTCCCAGTCGGTGGGTCATTACCTTCCGTCTGCGCCTGACGGATGGTACCATTCCACCCCACCTCACAGGATGGGCAGGAGGGATGGGATGGGATTCACGCCTTCCCAGTCAGTGGGTCCTGATACCTTTGACGGATGGTACCATTCACCACCTCCCAGGATGGCGAGGATGGGGGAGGGGGATGGGGGGGATGGGGGATGGATTCCACGCTTCAGTCGGTGGGTCCTGATACCCTTCCGTCTGCGCCTGACGGATGGTACGATTCCTACCTCACAGGATGGGCGAGGATGGGGAGGGATGGGTGAGTGGGGATTTCACGCCCTTCCAGTCGGTGGGTCCTGATACCTTCCGTCTGCCTGACGGATGATCCATTCACCACCTCACAGGATGGGCGAGGATGGGGGATGGGAGGATTCCGCCCTTCCCAGTCGGTGGTCCTGATACCATACCGTCTGCGCCTGACGGATGGTACATTCACCACCTCACAGGATGGGCGAGGATGGGGGAGGGGGATGGGTGGGATGGGGTTTCAGTCGGTGGGTCCTGATACTTTCAATCTGCGCCTGACGGATGGTACCATTCACCACCTCACAGGATGGGCGAGATAGTGGGGATGGGGGTGGGGATGGGGATGGGGTGGATTCCGCCTTTGTCGGTGGGTCCTGATACCTTCCGTCTGCGCCAGACGGATGGTACCATTCACCACCTCACAGGATGGGCGAGGATGAGGAGGATGGGGGACGGGGATTTCCGCCCTTCCCAGTCAAAGGGTCTGAAACACCGTCTGCTGACGGATGGTACAATCTACACCTCACAGAATGGGCGAGATGGGATAGGGGGTGCATGGGGGGATGTGGGAGATTCCGCACTTCAGTCAGTGGGTCCTGGATACCTTCCGTCTGCGCCCTGACGGATGGCACATCCACCACCTCAGGAGATGGCGAGGATGGGGAGGGATGGGGGGATGGGATTCACGCCCTTCAGTCGGTGGGTCTGATACCTTCCGTCTGCATCCGACGGATGGTACCATTCACCACCTCACAGGATGGGCGAGGATGGGGGAGGATGGGTGGGATGGGGTTCCGCCCTTCCAGTCGTGGATCCTGATACCTTCCGTCGCCTGACGGATGGTGCCATTCCCACCTCAGGATGGGCGAGGATGGGGGGGGATGGGGAGGTGGGGAGAGTGTGTTACGCCCAGTCGTGGACTGATACCTCGCCTCACAGATGCCATCACCACCTCCGATGGGCGAGGATGGGGAGGGGATGGGATTCCCTTCCCAGTCGGTGGTCTGATACCTTCCTGACTCTGCGCCTGACGGATGGTACCATTCACCACCTCACAGGATGGGCGAGGATGGGGGATTTCACGCCCTTCAGTCGGTAGTCCCGATACCTTCCGTCTGCGCCTGACGGATGGCTCATTCACCACCTCCCAGGATGGGCGAGGATGGGGGAGGGATGGGCAGGGATGGGGATGGGGATTCCACTTCCCAGTCGGTGGGTCCTGATACCTTCCGTCTGCGCCTGACGGATGATACATTCACCACCTCCCAGGATGGGCGACGATGGGGGAGGGGATGAGGGGAAGAAGGTAGAGAGGGAGAGAGGAAGGGGTGAGAGGAAGAGGAGAGGGGTGAGAGAGGAGAAGGAGAGAGAGGGAAGGGGTGAGAGGGAGAGGAGGGGGTGAGAGGGGAAGAGGAGGTAGGGTGAAAGGGAGATGAGGTGGGTGAGAGGGAGAGGAGGGGGTAGGAGAGGAGGTGGTGAGAGGGGAGGGGAAGGGAGAGGGAGAGGGAGGAGAGGTGGGGTAGAGGAGAGAGGTGGTTGAGAAGGAGGAGAGATGAGGAGAGGAGGGAAGGAGAGAATAGGATAAGAGAGAGATGGGAAAGGAAGAGGAAAGAAGGGGGAGAGAGAGGAGAGATATGAGAGGTGATAGAGACAGAAAGAACGATAGAGGATAAGATGAAAGGAGAGGAAGAGAGAGGGTAAAAACAGAGAAAGAATGCGAGGGAAGGGTAAGGAAGGAAGATGAAGGAGGAGGAAAAAGGGAAAGGAGAGATTGAAGGAAAGAATGAAGGAGAAATAAAAGGAGAGGATGGGAGGGAAATAATAACTCACCTGACCAACTCGTCAAAGTCACCTGTACCTGGAAAATAACTTGATGTATCTATCAAACTTTTACGTTATCTTCAGATCAACTCCTGGGGAGGGGATGGGGAGGGGATGGATTCCACGTCTTCCCAGTCGGTGGGTCGTGATACCTTCCGTCGGCGCCTGACGGATGGTACCATTCACCACCCCAGGACGAGGAGGATGAGGAGGGATGGGGAGGGGATGAGGGGATTCCACGCCTTCCCAGTCGGTGGGTCGATACCTCCGTCTGCGCCTGACGGATGGTACCATTCACCACCTCCCAGGATGGGCGTGGGGATAGAGTGATATGGGGATGGGGAGGGAGTTCCACGTTCTTCCCAGTCGGTGGGTCCTGATACCTTCCGTCTGCGCCTGACGGATGGTACCATTCACACCTCCCAGGATGCGAGATAGGTTCCACGCCTTCCCAGTCGGTGGTTGATACCGCCCTGCACCTGACGGATGGTACCATTCACCACCTCCCAGGATGGGGATAGGGGATGAGGGGTATTCACGTTTCCCAGTCGGTGGTCGATACCCGCACCTGACGACAAACACCCCCCAGAGATTCACGCTCTTCCCAGTCGGTGGGTCGTGATACCATCCGTCTGCCTGACAGATGGTACCATTCACCACCTCCCAGGATGGAGCTTCGAGGATGAGAGGACCTGGGGATTCCACGCCCTTCCCAGTCAGTGAGTCTGATACCTTCCGTCTGCGCCTGACGGATGGTACCATTCACCACCTCCCAGGATGGGCGTGGGATAGAGGGGGGATGGGGGAGGTATTCCGCTCTTCCCCGATCGGTGGGTCCTGATACCTTCCGTTTGCAACTGGTGGATGGTACCATTCACCACCTTCCAGGATGGGCGAGGATGGGGGATGGGGGGATTCCACGCCCTTCCCAGTCGGTAGGTCCTGATACCTTCCGTCGGCGCCCGACGGATGGTACCATTCTGCACCTCTCAGGATGGGTGTGGATGGGGGATGGGGGGATTCCACGCCCTTCCCAGTCGGTGGGTCCTGATACCTTCCGTCTGCGCCTGACGGATGGTACCATTCACCACCTCACAGGATGGGCGAGGATGGGGGAGGGGGATAGGGGGGATGGGGGGGGGGGATTCCACGCCCTTCCCAGTCGGTGGGTCGTGATACCTTCCGTCTGCGCCTGACGGATGGTACCATTCATCACCTCCAGGATGGGCGAGGATGAGGGATGGGGAGAGGACTTCCGCCCTTCCCAGTCAGTGGGTCGTGATACCTTCCGTTGGCAACTGGTGGATGCCATTCTCCACCTCCCAGGATGGGTGAGGATAGGGAGGATGGGGGGGATTCCACGCCTTCCGATCGGTGGTCGTGATACCTTCCGTCTGCGCCTGACGGATGGTACCATTCACCACCTCCCAGGATGGGCGAGGATGGGGGAGGAATGGAGAGGATGGGGGGGATTCCACGCCCTTCCCAGTCGGTGGGTCGTGATACCTTCCGTCTGGTGTAGTAGTTCCCTCAGATGGTGTTATGAGGGACCTGGCGTGGTGTAGTAATTCCCTCGCAGATGGTGTTATGAGGGGCCCCACGTGGTGTAGTAATTCCCTCACAGATGGTGTTATGAGGGGCCTCACGTGGTGTAGTAATTACCTCACAGATGGTGTTATGAGGGGCCTCACGTGGTGTAGTAACTCCCTCACAGATGGTGTTATGAGGGGCATCACGTGGTGTAGTAATTCCCTCACAGATGGTGTTATGAGTGGCCTGACGTGGTGTAGTAATTCCCTCACAGATGGTGTTGTGAGGGACCTCACATGGTGTAGTAATTCCCTCACAGATGGTGTGATGAGGGACTTGACGTGGTGTAGTAATTCCCTCACATATGGTGTTATGAGGGACATGTGGTGTAGTAATTCCCTCACAGATGGTGCTATATGAGTGAGGTTTGGTCCCAGGCCTTCCTATCGTAGATGGATTAACACATCGGTGGTTGTTGTTGGGTCTCGCGGGGGGCCGTTATCACTGGGTACCTGGGACCTCACTGTGTGAAGGTTAACTTGGGTGCGACTGTTACTGTTGAGTTGTTCTCACTGACTTAAGCACTGTTCACCACTGTTCACCTCTGTTTAACACTGGTTCCGTTCCTTTCCTAAGTGAAATTGTAACTTCTGGCGAGAACTTGTTGATATTCCGGTGGGGAGAAGTGGTTCAGGGGAGGGGGTTGGTATGGGCCAACTTAACAGTTGACCTGGCTGCTCCGAGAGGAGCGCCAGGTACGTCTTGACCCACCATCTGAGGGAACTACTACACC
>NW_024757409.1:0-28761 GCF_018991925.1 Homarus americanus | reverse complement strand
TATTCACTACCTCTTGTTGTAGCTGTATTTTCTCACTTTCGAACTTCCCTTGTGCTTCATCACTCGTATTAGACTCATCACTACTCAACTCAAGGTCTTCAAGAATTTCGTCCAATACTATCTTTTCTTTACTCTTCCATGTAGAGTTCTTAAGCGAAAATTCACTTTCCGTGGGGCAATGTTGACATCCCACAACACCCAGCCAGGAGTGATGGGACCCCGAGCAGTTATTTTTGTAAGGTAAACAGTAAGTTCCCAACACTAAAGTTGCTTGACGATACTTATCTTATCCTCGGGTCCTTATACACAAGTAGGTAAGTCTATATATCCTTCAGTTAATGTAATAAGCTCGAAAACATCCCAAATTTGGGAGCTAGCGCTCACAGCTGTGTTTACCGGACCAAAAAAATGGCCGCTCCGTCGTATGTCGAGTAGGTCGTAAGTCGAGGAGTAGCTGTATTTAACTAATGATAACAGAAAAAGTTATTTCTTTAATGTTTTGTTTTTGTGTTTTAATGTTTTGTCTGTGAGTCGGTTCTCGTCTTCAACGTTTAGGTCACGAAGGAGGCTTAAATATATCTAGAAAAAAGTTTTTGCTCCTGTGTAAATATCATAATAAATTTGCACTGTCCTCTGATTGGTCACAGCAGAGAGATTTAAATAATAAATCCCGCAAAATTGTGCCTCTCTCCCGGCAGCACGATAAGAATCCGTCGAGATCGTCGCAGTTTCGTTCTACGTCGGTCGCGTCCACGAAATGTAAACACTATTGGACGCGTACGAAACCGGGTATGCCGATTCGGTTTTTGTTGGTCCATCGCAAGAAGTTAGGGAGTTTAGATTAGGTTAGGTAGGGTTTTCAATGTTGTTTTTTTAACCCTTCATGTTGAAAGTCTAACTCACTTTGGAAGATTCATTGTTTTTGTTAGTGTAAGGAAATTAAGATCATATTTATTTATTAGAAAAAATCCAAATAAAAACTTGTAAAACTATCGTTTTGGCCGTGCAGCTATTTTCCGAAGGTCATAAAAGTTGAAAATACATCAAAAACCATTGGAACAAGATTATTTCAACCTAACCTAACCTATTTGAGTAATCAGTTTCTCCACGTGGTACTAAACAAACAAGTGCCTTTATTATAAGTGTACGAAGATGTTATTTGACCACGATTCTGGGCCAAATAACCGTCGGCCATTTGACCGGGACCTGCGGGGATCGTATAGGATTGTAGTCGGGATGGTTGGGGGCATTAAACAAGTCATTACATTATGGTATTATTTAATTGTATAATTTCTGTTGACAAAAGGATTTAGTTTTATTTTAGATCTCTGTCAAATAAGCGGCGGTTATTGTGCCGAGTACCGGTCAAATAATCCCTGCCTATAATATAATAGTTTTACAGTGTTGTGTATTATATAGCTATTGGTCACATTTCCAGGAAGCTTCAAGGACCAACAACACATCTCGGTACGACAAGTCGAGACTCGACCGTACAGACCCGTCCCGTCTCGCACACGACGCCGTTAACGGCAAACGGAGAAACGCCGCTGGGAGGTAATACCGACGTCGTCACTTCACGTCGTGTCACTGGGCGTACGAGCCGAGTGTATTAGAGTACAGGTTGTACCTCTCTAGTCCGGCATTCTGTGATCCGGAACGATTTTAGTTTGTCCAATAGGTAGATAGGCAGCTTTTTTTTTTTTTTAATCTTGATTATTATTATTATTATTATTATTTTTACAGGAGTATTAAATTTTTGCCCCTCAGGCCCCAATGTGGGTCAGTGACCTATGCCCGGGTGGGCTAATCCCCGTAAAAAAACAACAACGACAAAGCCGGGGGAAATTAAGGTTTGTTTACATCCGGCAGCTCTCTCTCTGTGCTTGTCTATACAGAGCATAACATTTAACCCTTCAATATATATTCTAGCAGTAAATAAGTGTTGCTTTCATATTCTTAAGTAGAGTAACGACGACATGTTTTCACGTGTGCGCACTTACCTACGCGCAGTTTCACTTTTTTTTACCATTGATGGTTAGCTACTTATATTGTTCCATTTATTAACATTAAATAACATTACTTCAAACAAGCATATTAATTTTTTTACATTAATTTTACTACAGCTACAATCAGGGTCTTATTTTCTTCAGTTTTATATGTAGAACCAATCTGTCACCGGTTTTGTAAGCTTTAACAAAAACAATGCCGGCAGCCGTCTCGTCTCGTCGCGCGTTTTAATATTACACTTATTAGTAATAAATTGTATTGTTAATTTTGCACACACAAACATTAATTCAATAAAAACAAATTCAGAAACATTAATTAAAATATATATGAACAGTAAATAAGTGTTGCTTTCACATTCTTACGTAAAGTAATGACGATACGTTTTCACGCGTGCGCACTCGCATACGCGATCTCTGTTTTTCTTTACCATTATCGTTAGCTACTTCTATTGTTCCATGTATTAACATTACTTAAAAGAACCATATTAATTTTTCTACAGCTACAACCGGGGTCTTATTTTCTTCAGTTTTATACGTAGAACCAGTCGGTCACCGTTTTTTGTAATCGACGAAAACGGTGCCGTCTCATTTCCTCGCGTTTTAATATTGAGCGTATTATTAATGAATTGTATTGCTCATTTTGCACACACTAACATTAATTCAATCCAAAAGACTTTCAGTAATAAATAATAACGAATCTTTCGTACATAAGAGAAATAACGCCGTTTACACGATCGTGCACGTCGTCCGAACGTCGGCGGGCCATTCAAACCCGTCGAAATTTGAGTTTCCGCCGTCAAAAGTTTTAAATGTGTCGGCTTTTTTTGTGCGTTCAAATAGAAAACGTCGAATTAAAAACTCGCGAAATTTGAGAAGGTACTGTACGACATTTAACCCTTCAATATGTCTTCAAAGAGACCACGAAGCAGAGAAAGTGGTGCTAGTGCTTCCAAGTGTAAACAGAAGTCACTATCTGTCCAGGAAGAGGGCGAATTTCCACGGTCGGGAAATTTCCGGCGTCCGGCACCGGTCGGGTCCCGTGGTTGCCGGACCGGAGAGGTACAACCTGTACTTGTATTTCAGTACACTTGTACAGTAATCCTATAAAAGTGGGCATTTATGTAAATGTTTGTGCGTAAGGTCGCGTCCCATTGGCGTCGGCGGTACGCGACACTTCCAAAATATGGCCCAGATTCACGTTTTTCATCCCATACCCAATTTTGAATGTGTGTTTATTTCGTGGTTCTTTAAAGTACAGTACAGTATATTAATAACTTTAACTTTCGTTTTCAAAACATAATGTCATTGTTTATTAATTATGATACTCTATAAATGCTGTGGTACTCTAAATACTTTTTTCTACTTATATGAATCAGTTGAGTTGAGTAAACTTTTATTTGCATAGTTTTGAAGAAGACTACAGGACATAGTTTAAATTTTTACATATCAACAGTGCAGTACTTTATCTTAAGTAATATTTTCAGGCACTTTCTCCAACACTGCCTACAGTGGACCTGATGTGAACTAGAATGAAGTTGGCTGGACATAAAGTTTACTGGACCTCAAGTAGTCTGTGGTATTGTATTTAATATTGTTGTGGTACTTTGAATGTTAGGAAAGTTCTACAGGCATTCCCCAGTTTGAAAGAGTACTGTGTCTTATAAAAACCTATGGTAAATCGAATCACTATTCCTATAGACTCACATTATAAAAGCCAAGATACTTTTCTACAACGAAAACAGTTCCCCCCAAATTATGTACGGTCCCCCAAAAAGTATCGATTGAATTTTCTAGCGGTAAAATTTGAAACTCTAGATGAAATACTTTGCTGTGATCCCCAGTGCATCAGCATAAGTTGGTACAGGTACATCCGGTCACTATATGAGCAATAGCCGTAGACGGCGGGTAGCGAGGGAGTCGTCCTCGTGTGACATACGACCGTACGGTATATGCTTTACTATAACAAGAAATTCATTGAGCTATATTAATGTATGTATCGTGCCGGTTAGAAGCGAGGCCCCAACCGAGGATTACAAAAATATCGGAATATACATTAAACGGAAGAGTTTTGGAACGTCACGAGCTAGACCGAGACGGACCTCGGGGCATACGTTTCGCCACCGCGTCGTAGTGACGGTTTTATTCGTACCGAGATGCACAATGTAGTCGTCGACGACACGTCTGATTTTTGAGGAGTGACGGAGCAAATAGTAGTTGATATTAGAGTGAACAGGTACAGCAATATACAATATACAGTGACCGCTTAACGAACACCTCGTTAACGTGAATTTCGATTAACGAACTGCGTTCCATAAGGATCTTCAATTCGGTTAACGAAAAAAAATTCGCTTAACGAACTTCTTACGAACCGACCTCAACATGTTTTCGCTTGCACTGACCGGGCAACCAGCTTTAGTATCAGTCCCCCAATACATTAATCGGTTCTAGGGCTTAAATTCCTTACTATTTTTGTAAATATCAAGAAGTTTATACTATTCAATAATTTTAAAAGTTTAATATTCAATTTTTTAGTCATTTTAACAATTATTGAACAAAATTGAAGGTAAAGTGACTAGTTTAATCCGCGGCATCCAGCCTCTTAACACAGCAAACAGGCGTCAGTCTCTCTCTGTTTTCACTGGAAGTAACATCTTGCTTGAGACTCTTCAACTAAACGCTTTTTTTCTGTGTTTCCAAGCAAATTATTGGTCATTTTGAAATATATTTTATATATTGACAATATATAATGCAGTGCAGCGTTGATTTAATGAAAATAATCTTGAATTAAACCAGAGAGCTAAAATTTTATGGGTGAAATGGCACCATGGGGTGACTTCTCTTCCACCCCAATGCCTTCTCTTCTTCCTTCTCCTCCACCCCGATTCTAAATCCCATCATCATCATCATCATCCAGGAGCCTTCTACATACACACCTCAAAGTAAGTGAACTTTTCTACCATTTTTGTTGAATTTAGGAAATTTTCGGTGAGCTGGAACCACTACCTAAAACCCATTGAAACAATGGTTTCGTTAACGAACGCTTCGTTAACGAATCCACCTTCTGGAACGGATTGAGTTCGCAACCGAGGGGCCACTGTATTGGTCTAAATGGGATCTGCCAAATATTATCGATACGTAAATGGCGTCGGTTTAACGTCAAAATAAGATTTTAATCGGCGCGTCGCCCGTCGTTTAGCGGCGGGTAACCCATCGCGATGCCCGAGGGTTCGCTCGCCCCATTGTGCCGAGTTATTCGAGCGTTGCGCGTACCCTCGTCGCGAAGGCTAATAATAGCGCCTCTCTCCCCGTTGTGTCTTTCCGATAATTCCTCGGTTCATTTGACGTACGATCCCGGTAATGACCGGCTCGGCGTCCGTTTACGACACGCAATCCAAATTCGCGCTACGTGCGATGCGAATCCTCGGAGGATTTGCATCTTTCAAAAACACATACAGTCGTGCGCCGGTTAACATCCGAGCATAAAGTCGCTCTAACATTGCCAAAGAAGTTGCGCTACCGCGAAGAACTGCGGTACTATTGCCACCCCCTGTAAATCCCTGGTTCCCCATTTGTATATACCTGTAGTTTGAGTTTTAAGACCAACAGGTCATAGGTCGACTTTCAACGGACAGCCATAGGGTTGAAAATGGAACGACACCAACACACACTGCCAGAAATGAAGCCAGCAGCCAAAGTACAACCATGGTAGCACAGACGATGTAAAACGTGCATCTACGCATTAAAAGCACTTATAGATACTCGATACTTGTTCATCATTAGCTTGAGTCATCTTAAAGCCACCCTGAAACAAGAGAAAACTACGATACTGGATTTTCATTAAAATATTACATCACAAGTATATTTTACCTTAACTGTGACTGAATGAATATATTCTCGGAAATAAATATGGAAATGTAATATTTTTGCTGGAATGACGTACATATTATAGTGGGAAGTGGGATAAAATCACGAGGAAAGACTTTCGCTTTCTTTCGTTGTTCAAAATATTTTACCGTAATCGCTTTTCGAATGGTTTTCAGTTAAAAAACTGTTGTATTACAATAATATTCTATCCTAATTCACTTGTGATGCAACAGTTTTTTAACTGAAAACCATTCGAAAAGCGATTACGGTAAAATATTTTGAACAACGAAAGAAAGCGAAAGTGTTTCGTCATGATTTTATCCCACTTCCCACCATAATATGTACGTCATTCCAGCAAAAATATTACATTTCCATATTTATTTCCGAGAATATATTCATTCAGTCACGGTTAAGGTAAAATATACTTGTGATGTAATATTTTAATGAAAATCCAGTATCGTAGTTTTTTCTTGTTTCAAATTTAATTAACAAAGATTGATGCTTGAAATGTAATGAACAAAAATTTATGTCCAGTATCTACGAGTTAACTTTAATGAATGAATACTTTGTTTTACATCGTCCTGTGCTACCATACCATGGATTTGGCTACTTTGGGCTCGCAAGAGATCTGCCCTGGCAACTGTACCGACACTCACAGCTGGTGGTGTGTTGGTGCATCGTTTCCATTGTTTTCTGGTAGTTACTGGTAAATATTTTTCAACCTAACGAAACTATTACCCGTTAAGAGGTCGACCCCCAATTTTTGCCAAATAATTTTGTCTTAAAAACTCAAACTACACACAGGTATATACGGTAAATAAGGACATGGGGGGGCCAGGGATTTTTTTTTGGGGGGGGTAGCAATAGTACACGGATTTTTAACATTCACGGGTATCTCTGTTACCTAACCCCCGCGAATGTTAAGGGCCGACTGTACTTCAATTACTTCAATGTACAGAATATTCCTCTGGCGGGGCAATCCGCGTATTTGCGAATCCGTGAATGCTAAACCCGCGTATGTGAAAGGCCGACCGTACGTCCGTGCCCCCCCTCGAAAAAACACTTCCGTGATGCCTGCTGGACCACCACTCCAAGACCCCCCTGATGGAGACACGACGATCCTTCCCGTACTGGCTAGATGTTATGTGTTAAAGGAATATCATTCCTTAGGCTTTAGTAAGCATTTTCCTCCAGGTGTAATGTTAACCTACATCTATTGAGGATAAAATCTTTCACCTACAAATTGACAATAACACATTTGCTGTAATCGGACATATCTAGTTGCCTCAACAATTGCAACCCTAGTTGCAATTTGAAATTCTGTGTCATTACTGAGGAATAACGAAGTCTCTGGTGCACTGCACTCTAAGATTAAGAGAAAATGGACTCGGGCATCCCGAAGGGAGAGAAAACGGACTTCCACGACGGGAGACTCGAGCACTAACACGTGCCACTCATACCGAGAGACTTGACAAGTTTTACCGACCATTAGTGATGTACGTTATCTAGTGAATTTAGTCAATATTGTACAGTATAAGTATACTGCAATTACAGCGGTCCCTCGGTTAACAATGGACCCGAGTGCAAACCCTTACTGTACGTGTACTAAACGATTACGGTACTTAAATTGTTATGTCTATGGCAAATATAGATTGTTTACACAGATATTCAAATACTATCTTACAAGTTATATTCACCCAGGTCGTTTGGGTGGCAAATTATGAGAAGAGCTTAGTCACTCTTAAGTAATGATAAATAAACACTCGGGCCTTCAGCGCCAACTGTCAAATCTTATCTCAAATAAATAAAGACATTGTCACCTCACTTCCCCCCCCTGCTCGCTGGCTACCTCCCTCCTTGTGTTCCCAGACAAAACATTGGTGATAACTTTATGCTTTAAGGTGTTTATTTTATATAATATCTCAGACTAAAGTTAGGGGATTACAATTTGCATAGCTGGAATCCTTGCAAGACAGCCAATAATTTGAATATAAACATTATATATACTGTATTTTGTTGAAGATATAAAAATTGTAGTACATTTTATAATATAAAGTTTTTCAACTGTATTTTTGGGTAGATTTATATCAATTTCTTCATTTATTTTCATCCATTTACATGCAGACACCACAATAAAAGAAACGTGAAAGAAATAAACGACCTCGGTGCAAAGCCGGAGCATTGTTGTACTAATTTGATTACGGTACAAAAATTGTTATGTCCGGTGCAAATTACAGCATGTTTATATTCAAATTAATCAGTATGTTACAAGAATGCCAGCAATGTTAATTATATTGTACCAGGTCATTTCACTGGCATTTTAAAATGAGAGAAGCTTAGTAGGACTGTTATCTTAAGTAATATCACAGACAAAAGTTAGAATTTAATTTGCATTGCTAAAATCGTTACAAGACGGCTAATAATTTTAACATAAACGTTGTATATTTTGCACAAGAGATAAAAATTTGTAGCCCTTTGTAATAAAATTAGTTACAACTAAAATTTGTATGTGAACTATAGCATGTTTATATTCAAAGTAATCACAATTTTATAAGAATTCCAGCAATGTTAATTATATTCTTCCAAGTCAGTTTAGTGATATTTCATAAGAGAAAACCTGAAAGTCACTGTTAAGGACAGATAAATAAATAAGCTCTAGACCTTGGCATCAACTGTCAAACCGATAACCCTCCTCCCCATCTTGCCGCGAATCCGATCACGAGTAAACGGGCCATTTCGCGTCTCGTAATTTTAGCCGCGTCGATTTACGAGCGTCCGTTTTAACGCGATACTACAAAAACGATGTTTTGTAGGAGATGGGCCGAGGTGCATTTGGGTATATTGGGTCTTTTTAGTATTTTGTGTTAGTCTCGAGTACCAAAGTAAATTGTTCCATTGAAACCACTTTAATTGAGTCCAAATTTGGTTTAAAGCTATTAGCTCTCTAGGAATGCGCCTCGCGTCACCGACGCGTACGCGGGACCGGTAACAATTTTACGTAAACGCGTCGACGACGTAATATTCGACAATGCCGTCGGGTCGTCGACGTGCCGTTTCTTCGTTTAGTAAATAGTCGTGGCGATTTTTGTCGCGCGCGTGTCCGTCGACGGGCACGCCGAGGGCGGTCCGTCCGCGGCTGCGGGCCCGCTCGAGATTCGGCCCGTATTGCGCAGTCGTACGGTCCGTCGTCGTTTGCGAGAAGTACTCGTTTACGTAGTCTCGCGTGCAGTATATTGCATTTTCTAGCAATAGACTCCGCCACGATCAGATTCGGCACGAAGAACGACCGTAGATCGTCGCTCCGGAGACGGGTCGGCGAGTGCCGCTCTCCGACGCGAGACGATCGTCGAGAATAACCTACGTGTTTTTCTATTTTTATGGATGCTATTTTAAGGATAACTAAAGCTCAGTCAACGGTTATTTTAGCTTAAGGTCATATTATACGTGTATTTGTAATGTACAGTATTTCATTAAGTAAGAATGCTAAAACTTGCCCGGCGGTCGACCCCCAAAACAACTGCGGCGACCCGCTCCGGCACTCGAGAAGACGGAAGCTCCGAGTACACGACGTTAAAGATTAACGGATAGTTTGACGACTATACCACCCCTTCATCCACATAGCACCCCTTGTTCCCTCTACCTCCAGCTAAATGTATCCCTCCCTCCACTTACCACTCTTCCTTTCCTCATCTATTATCTTTCCCTTCCACCCCTCTATCCCACCATCTGTCCCCCCTCCCTTTCTTCACGTACCATTCTTCCTTTCCTTATCTATTATCCTTCCCTTCCACCCCTCTATCCCTTCCCTCCACATACCACCTTTCTCTCCTACCACCTGTCGTTCCTTTTTTGTGTTTTATTTAATAAGTTTTATAGTATATGATGGTCACCTTATTAATAATGTACCATTTTGTGTGATTACAATTACACTACACACACTTAGTCGAAGTGACCAGTTATTAGTGTTGATATTAATGGGATAAATATTAGATAAGTTTATTGGAGTTTGCTATAAAATATGTGACTATAATTATAAATTGTGAGTGTGAAGAAGGGTTTATAAGTTGTATATATGTCAATTAGAGGAACAAATAATTTGCTAACCACACCCTAGTCCTTCAATGGAAAACGCATCGAAATGCGCAGCGGCGAATGCATTCGGCGGGAGAATAATGCGGCGACACGCGTAGAATACTCGTACGCCACTCTCGGGCACGTACGTTTCCATTTACTAAAGTTAGGTGGGTTTGTTTGGGTGGCGTGGGACCCAGAGGGCATCGGCAGGCGGTCGCGTCCGGCGGTTGCCGTGCGAGAAATTGGGAGGACGGGCTTTCACGTTGCAGAAACTAAGGAACGGCATCTTCCGGCGGAACCACAGCCCGCGATTAAAGGAACGCTCGGGTTTGACGCCCACGGACCGAGCGCGCGGCTCCTCCGCCGTAACAAGAGTAGTCGATTGAAGTCCCCTCTTTTGCCTGGGTGGATGTGTCTGTGCTAACCGTTTTAGGCAAGTGAATGTTTGGTACAGCAGATTTGGGGATTCATTGTAGGGTAGACTTGCCATACAGTGCAGTGTTTTAATTGGTATTATATTGCGGCGATCGGCGAGCACGGAGACCGAAGCCTCACTCGACCGTGTCTCGGGAGGCGTGGGGTTTGGTCCGAGGCCACTCGCAGTCATCGTCGAGGGTATAGTCCGGAACGCCGTTCGACGTGACGTCTCGTCGAAATTCCGGAGCGGTCTTCTCGTCGCGGGGCGCGCCGGAGGTCGACGCTACGACGTTCCCGGAGGGGTCGTCGTCGTCGTCGTCGGGTATTTGACGTGCATCCGGAGTAGAACGAGGGCACGCGTCGAACCGTCGAAAGTGCGCAAGAAATGAGATCGCGTAAATAACGGCAGATTAATTTCGTCGACACTCGTACGTATAAAAGTGCAAAGTAAATAAATAATACGTATTTTTTTTATGGGAATTAGCCCACCCGGGCACGGGTCACCGACCCACATCGGGGCGAAAATGTAATAATAATAATAATTGTTGAAGTTACAGTGTTCATTTTTGGTGGATATCAACGAAATATGATGCGAGAGGCTCAGACGACGACACAAACGACGACGCTCTCTCCGGTATATTTTCGGGACCGTCCGTAAAAACGAAACCAAAACACACGTGCGCATTCAAAGTGGCGCTTTATTCCACAAGTAAAATAAAACATATTGACATAAATATGGGGTAACCTAGTTTATATGTAACAATAATACTGAAGAACCTTAAAGAAATACAAAATGGAAAAAAAAATCAAAAGTGAGGAACAATATATTTATGTTGTGTTGTCAATAGTAAGAGAAACAATCGAGACAGAGAGTCAGACGAGCGACCCGGGACTCGGTCACAATTTTAGGGATGCCACGTAGCAGGAAGATCTACCACGGACGACACATTACGCTTCCAATATTGTCTGCGGAGGTGGTATCTCCCCGTTTGGTGGCTGCCTAAGTATGTAAGATTTTCCAATGGAAAGTGTATGTTTGGCAAATGTATCCAGGTCTTTAGAGAATGTACTCAGATATTTGGGTTAGGTGTCAAGGGTTCATGTATAATTTGCATGCCTAATTGACTATGTATATTTTTTAACTTTAATTTTTCATTTGCAGTCACCCGACGGGAGTCAGAAACGTCATTTTTGTGCGGACCGGCGACTCGACGGACCCCGGCCGAGGACGCCGCTCGAACCGCGGGTGAGAATGTCGGACGACGCCGTATTGTAATGTTTATATCGCAGTGTACGGTATTTACTTAATGGTTCTCTGAAGAATAGGAATGCGTATGTGGCGTGCCTCGGCGTCTCCGTAGGAATTGCGTAGAGTAAGTGGAAGGTTTTTAAGGGAGACGAGAATTTATTAAGCGGCGCGTCGTCGACGAAATATCGAAGGAAGTTTTGACCGGTTACCGAGAGGAAATAAGACGGGAATTTACGAGTAAAAGAGTAGTAGAACGTAAAGATAACGAGGGAGAAATGAAAATGCGACCGACGACGAGACTCGGGTGCCATCGAAAATGCGTAGAGGGACGGACATTACAAGTGTTATAATGAGAGTACTTAATTTAGCATAGAGATATAGAATTGAAGGTGTCATATCTGGTCTAAAAGTGTTGGATACAATATGAAAAGTATTATTAAAAAATGGGAGTTTAAGCCAAGGGTTAGGGTGCTGCTGGCACTTCCCCCTCCCTTCCTATTGGGATAAATCGAGAAACAAGATGAATTCTCCCCACCCCCTCCTCCACAAAGGGGAGACCAGATGGACGTCACCTGGGTGTAAGGGTTAAGAATGTAGTAGCTTGTAATGGAGGATGAGGTATATGTATTTATGTCCTATGTTTTATACTGTATTGCAAGTAGGCGTTATTGTATGCACATTGCGGGTCATAATAGGAACGCGGCACGCCGGAGGCGGGTACACGGGACGATCCCTCGGAACAGAAGCCGAAAGTTCGTGGCGTGGGTATATCCACTTCCCTTAAAAGTGTAATTAGGGATCCTCCTCAGACACATTGCACCATTTGAACGCAGACGTAAGATTATCCTCATCGCCGTACACGTCCCGAGGAGACGAGGCGTATCGAGTTTACGCGGATGCATACGAGACGTTTCCTTTCGAGTACAGGTAGTTCTGCTATAATGCGATAGTTGTGTTCTTGTAAAACATCGTGTAATAGAAATGACAGGGCTTATGGAGAAAATAGGGTTAGGTGCAGATTACTCCAAATCGACAAAAATTTCGTAGTACAGTCTAAATAAATGTTACATTCATATCTAATATTGAAATCATACAGTAAATGTTACACTTGACCTTGAAAAAATCTGAATATAACTTGATGGGGGAGAAGATTGATGTTGAGGAGTCATGAAACATCAAGCTTTTCTTCGAGTGTTATAGCCTTTCTTTTATGATCACCAGAGTGCTTCCCAGAGATATTCTTCTTTTCCATAGTCACAAAATTGGAGAAACAGTAATCACCGAGGACACTTAAAAATTTCACACGTGTTTCAAACAAAGTGTGGAGTAAACAGAGCGCGCGGGTCTAAAACGCTATGTATTTTGTTTTTCTCTTATTTAAAATTTTACATATACTGTAGAGGTATACTGTATACATAAATATTACATAAATTATTTGTGCAATTCTTCACAAACAAAACACATAAATCAATTGAACTTGCGATGTCGAACGTGAACTGTAAACACTGCATAACCCTGCGCCAAGCCACAATGTAAAGTACACTTTAAACGCTACTTATTTTGTTTTTCTCTTTTATTTAAATTTTTACAATTTACATATTCATATTATGCTACAGCGCCCACAAAACACGAGAAACGTTCGAGTCCCCCAGTAGAGATGTCCGTTCTCTATCCACTCGAGGATGTGTCGGTCGTCCGTTTTCTTTTTGTGTACTCGCTCGGGGACTCGAGTATTTCTGTTTATAACGCAGGATGATAAGGGAATTTGAATTTATTTGTTGATTTATTTATTTATAATATACTGTAATATATTAAATATGCTGCAAGTATTTTCTTTAATTTATATACTTTTTTCTGGAAAAAGGGAGGCTACCATTATACCCGGTAATGTACATTTATGGCGATCGTTAAGGACCAAACTCCGAATCCGTGACGTGACTTCCGTTCATCATTTATGTCCTAAATTTACCAATGTAGGTAGTTTCAAGAATTAACGCAGTCATTTACCGAATATTCTTTGCCCAAAAATAAATTTCAAATGAATTATTTATAGGAGATAAGTATTATGATCAGTAAATATACCGATATGCATTACCGACCACAAGGACGGCTAAAAATAGGCACAGACGGTCACAGTCGAGGTCACTTTCCCTTTGTTGTCACTGTAGGACCTTGTGAGTGGTTTACTGTATACATAAATATTACATAAATTATTTCTGCAATTCTTCACAAACAAAACACATAAATCAATTGAATATGCGATGTCGAACGTGAACCGTAAACACTGTGTGATGTAAAGAGAGCGCCGGTGTAAAACGCTATGTAATTTGATTGTCTCTTTTATTTAAAATTTTACAATTGACTTATAATATATAGGTATACTGTATACATAAATATTACATACATTATTTCTGCAATTGTTCACAAACAAAACACACAACTCAATTGAACACGCGATGTCGAACGTGAACCGAAGCCATAACAATCGTTCGAGTGGAATCGCGTCGGAGCAAACGAGTTCGCGTTTTACAAATATCGTTCCTCAATTCATAAATCGCGTCGTCAAAACACGCGTTATAGCAGAACTCGCCGTATAGTTTTTGGTTCACCGCCAACACGTTTATCCTCGTACCGGATCTCCGTCGTCGCGTATTTTTACGCGACATCTGCGGAAGTTACGTTCGCCGGACGTTCACAGACGTAAATGGTACGACCTCGAGAGCACGACGTACATTCGGTCGTAAAGTACACCGGTCCGGATCGAGTGGACTTTCCCAATCGTCTTATAGATTTCTCGAGTTCTTGGGAATGGTACGAATATGTACAATTAATATTATGTTATGTATAGGTATATTGTATGTTTTTTGATAATCGTTAAGTATGGGAGGTGGCGACGTGCACACCGTACCGACGGGTGGAGGAGCGTCGAGTTTGATTTTGTATTAGGCGACGGGGTCGCGGGTATTTACGGAGATACGGCAGAGCGCGACGTCGGCGCCCGCGTACGGCACGAGCGGGAGGAGTAATTTGTGCGGGACGTAATTGTGGGGTAGTCGAGTATGCCTGTGTGTTTTAGTTGGCAATAGTGTGTAGATATGTTTGTGTATAGGTATACTGTAGAAAGAATGAACTTAGATGAAGTTTGTTTGGGAATTAGTATAATTTGTAATAGTAGATAATTGTCGATATATTTTGACAGTAATTTGTCCGTTTCAGTTGCGGAGGAGCGCGCCGATACGAGTCGGAGACGGCTCGTACAGTCGGCGCACGAGAGCGGTCCGGACGAAGACATTCGGGAACCGAGGACGAAGACGCTCGTCGACTGCGGACGAAGACACCGGTCGACGCGCGAGGAAGATGCTCCGGAACACGGGAAGAACGCCACACTCCCGAGTGCGGGAAGACACTCGTCAACGCAGAAGGAGACACGCATCAATGTCGGGCCGGCGTGATTGTTTTAAAGACGATTTAACGTGTAAAATGAATGTACGTGTTGTTTGTAACGATTGTTATAATGTTTGTAGTATTGTTTTTAGAGACCGACTCTGCGAAGACGGAGGAAGTCGATACATGTCGAGAATGAATTTATTGAAGATGTTGCCTGTGATCACTAGGTGTTTGCACTAATTTGGGGAGATGATTACGATCGTAGAACGTCACGGAATGCGGCGCGCACGTCATTTGTGGCGGGACGCATCCGTAAATAACGGCAGCATAAATACGAGAGAACGCGGTGGCGGCGGCGGGGAAGTGCGCCTTTTGAAAGTAAAAGAACGGGGGAGATCGGACCGACATAGATGGTGTTGTTGTGGTAACCGATAAGAATGGAGAAATGATGACTATTTGGTGGGTTTTTTAGGACAGAGAGAGTAGTTATATATTAGTGAAGATATAAAGTAAAAGGTGATAAGGATGGTGGTGGGGGGGACAAGGAATGATATATTTTGTAGGGTATTAAAGGAATTGACTCGTTAGTGCCGAGTCGGCATAATTGTGAGAAACGGATGCGACGGGGATTTTAAAGAAGTCGCGCGGTAGAGGAATTGCGGGGAAATCGGCGGAAGCGACGATCGCAATAACCTTTCGATGCGGGACGGACGACGACGAATTAAGTAAATGGCGGTTTAGGAAAGGGTCGTACGTAAAGCGGCGGGTGCGGGCGCGTGCGGATACGGACGACGGTCGATCGGGGTCCGTTTACGGGACGGGAAAGAGGACCGACGGAGAACGGACAGGAATTCGGACGGAGACGAGGCGGTGCACAAACGAAAGTCTCCGAGGTACCGCGGGGAAGTACGGCAGTAGTTACGGAAGTATACCCGCGAGATGTGTAAAGAATGATTTGGAAGTAGAGTTAGCTAAGAGTCGTGTGTTTGAAATGGCGGGAAGGTTCGATAGGTGTATTAGTTTTACGTAATTGTGGCAGTGCGTTTGAGAGTGGGCGGTCGTGGAATGCGCGCGGGTACCTATTTTGAGACCGCGACATCTACCGGTAAGGAAATACGTGATGCAGCAGTAATATATTTTTGGTTAATAGTAGTTTCATATATTTGGCATGAATTTATACTCGTTCACCTGTACTCCGTGTTACTCCACTCGTGTTAAGGTGTTTATTGTGAAGGCGTTTGTATAATAATAAAATTTGTTGGACGAGTAGGGGAAGGAATACGAGCACAATGTTTAATTTGTAAGCCCTCCCTTTTTTGTCTTTTCCCTCTGCCTCCCCGTCCTCCTCCTCCTTTTTTGACGTGTGGCTTCTTTTCCCTCCGTTTCATTGCAACTCCCTTCGTTTTTCTCCCCCCTACCTGCTTCTGTCCGTCCTCTTCTTCTTCCTGTTTCCTTCTTTTACTCCTCCTCTTCGCCATATGTCTTCCTCGTTTATTCTTTGGCTTGTTCTGCGTCTGTTCCTTCTCCTCCTCTGTTTGATTGTGATTCCCTTGTTGTTTCTCACCCTCCCATTGCTCTTGATCCTGTTGTTACTCCCATTTGTTGGTTGTTTTTGTGTTCCTGTATATGTTTGTTGTTAGCGATTGAATTTGTGGTTGTATTACTGCTGCTGTGTGTATGTTGGGTTGTATTTATTTGTGTTGTTATAAATATGTTGTGAGTGTGAATTAGATATATTGTATTGATATTTGACTAAATTTTGTTGTTAAGAAGAGGAGGAGTTCTATTTAGATTTGGAAAGTAACTGTCATCGAGGACGAGAATGCACGTACCGTCTGTAGTTTGAATATGCGGTCGCGTCGGGTTTGGGCAGTTATATATCGGGAAATAGTCGAAGAGTGTAAGTTAATGTTGTGGACTTGTGAAATTGTTTATTGTGGAATAGTTATTGGTTTTAATTTGAAGGGTGTCAATTGCGCACCGGGAATATTTTGTCGGGAGTTTGGCGTCGTCGGAATCGACCGGAACGGCCGCAATAAATTGCGGGAGTCGCGGAGTTATTTTTTGTCGTAATAGATCCGTTCGCGGAGTCGTAAAAAATGTGGCGTCGTCGACGAAAGTCAATCGTCCGCGGATCGGTCGTCTTCGAATCGACGGAAGTTAAGCGCGGACTCGCAATACAGTTTGACGTGCAATTCGTCACGTCCGTTTTATTGCAGTCGAGTTACGTGTAGACTTTGAATATTTGTAGACTTGTATATGTTTGTTTGTAATTGATTGAAGTTATTTGTAGTTTGAAAAATGTTTTGACTTGTTGTTGTTGTTTGATTATAGTATAGTCATTTGTGCAGTTTGAAATTATTTTGGTTTGTGGATTTGGAAAATGTGTTGCATGTATGTGGACTTTGAATAAGTGAGATATTTTGTATATTTTTCATGTTTGTGGACCGAAATGTCGTACCTCTAGTCGGGCAACCTCGGGACCGGACCGGTGCCGGACCATGGAAATTGACCCTTTTCCTGGATAGATAGTGACTTGTGCTTATGCTTGGAAGCACTAGCACCACTTTCTCTGCATCACGGCCTCTTTGAAGACATATTGAAGGGTTAAATGTCGTATAGTAGCTCGTCAAATTTGGAGAGTTTTTAATTCTTAACGTATTTTATTGGAACACACCCAAAAATAAATAAATAGAAATTTTGACGGCGGAAAGTGGAATTTCGACGGGTTCGAACGGCCCGCCAACGTGCAGACGACTGGCACAATCGCGTAAAGAGCGTCATTTCTCTCGTGTAGAAAAGATTCATTATTGTTTATTAGTGAATGTCTTTTTTATTGAATTACTGTTTGTGTGCAAAATGAGCAATACAATTCATTAATAATACGTAGAATATTAAAACACACGGCATTGTTTTCGTCGATTACAAAATCGGTGACTGACTGGTTCTACATATAAAAGAGAAGAAAATAAGACCTTGGCTGTAGCTGTAGTAAAATGACTATGGTTGTTTTAAGTAATGTTAATAAATGGAACAATAGAAGTAGCTAACGATAACGGTAAAGAAAAAAAGAGATCGCGCGTGTAAGTGGGCATGCGAAAAGATATCGTCATTACTTTACGTAAGAATACGAAAGCAACACTTATTTATTGTTCATATATATTTTAATTGATGTTTGTGAATTTGTTTTTATTGAATTAATGTTTGTGTGTGCAAAATTAACAATAGAATTTATTAATAATACGTGGAATATCAGAGGAGACGAGACGAGACGGCTGCCGGCATCGTTTACGTTAAAGCTCAGAAAACCAGTGACCGATTGGTTGTACATATAAAACTGAAGAAAATAAGACCCTGATTTTAGCTGCAGTAAAATTAATGTAAAAAAATTAATATGCTCGTTTGAAGTACGTGTAATGTTAAAAAATGGAACAATATAAGTAGTTAACCATAAAAAAAGTGAGTGCGCATACGTAAGTGCGCACATGTGAAAAGATATCGTCATTATTCTACATAAGAATATGAAAGCAACACTTATTTATTGCTGAAGGGTTAAATGTTGTACTCTATAGACAAAGAGAGAGAGAGCAGCTGAAGTGCTGGATGTAAACAAACCTTAATTTGCTGGGTTTTTTGTTTTTTAGGGGATTAGCCCACCTGGGCATAAGTCACTGACCCACGTTTGAGCGTGATGGGCCAAAATTTAATACTCCTGCTATAATAATGATAATTTCCAAGAAAAAAAAAAAAAACTGCCTATGTACCTGTTGGAGAAAGTAAAATTGTTCCGGACCACGGGAGTTTGCGGAGCACAGAATGCCGGACTAGAGAGTTACAACCTGTAGTTGTTTGTGGACTTGAAATTGTTAACCTTTGTGGACTTTGAATAATTGATAATGTTTGTCGACTTTGAATTTGTTTTGCCTTTTGTGGAACGGGAAATTTACGCGTCGGGTCCGAGGACCGGCAATAATTATCGACGCACGCGAACTCGGAATAACGTATTACGCCGGTGGAATCGGACTAATTTTTTATCCCGTGTGGACTTTGAATAATTTTGTATCTTGTGTGGAATTGGAATATTTGTTATCCTTTGAAAATGTCTCATTGTTTGTGTATTTTGAATAATTGTCAATTTGTGTGGACTTTGAATATTTTGGTTTGTGTACTGGGAATAATGCTCAATTTATGTGGACTGAATAATTAACATGTTTGGGTGGATATTTGAATATTTTGTTGTTGTGTGGACCCTTTGGAAGACAGAGTTTAATAATTTATTGTTTGTGCACTTGGGGAATGTCGTTCATTGAGTGTGATCCTTGAATATGTATAAATGACAGGACTTTGGAATATGTTTATCTCTTTTTGTATTTAGTATTAATCTTCCATCCTGTGTAACTTTTGAATAATTAATATGTATGTGGACTTGTTATTATTTTATCGTTTGTGGACTTTGAATAATTTTCAATGTAGACTGAGTATTTTTGTCATGTTGTGTGGACTTAGAATAATTTGTATCCTCTGTGGACTTGTAATAATTTTTAATGTATGTGGACTTTGAATAATTTATGATGTTTGTGGACTTAGTATTATTTTAGCCTTTGTGTATGTGTACTTGGTATGTTTGTGGACTTGTTATTATTTTATCGTTTGTGGAGTTTGAATATTTTGTGGATATAGAAAATGTTTTATCGTCTGTGGCTCCGTATTAATGTATTACGTCCGTAACTGTAGTCATTTTTGAAACAGTGACTTGGTGTGGCTTGTTGTTTAGGACCAGGAATAGAACTTTAATGTAGATCCTGAATATTTTTCATCGCATTGTGGACTTATTATATTTTTTTGATGTTTCAGGTCTTCGAAGAATATATTTTGTGTGAATTGAATAATTTGTTATCCTTGAAATGTTCCATTGTTTGTGGGATGGAATATTCACACCTAGTGACTTTGAATATTTTGTGGACTTTGAATAATTTATTGTTTGTGTACTTGGAATAATGATCAATTTCTGTGGACTTTGAATATTTTGTGGACTTTGAATAATTTATTGTTTGTGTACTTGGAATAATGTTCAATTTATGTGGACTGAATAATTAATGATGTTTGTGGATATTTGAATATTTTGTTATGTTGTGTGGACTTTGAATATTTTGTGGAGTTTGAATAATTTATTGTTTGTGTACTTGGAATAATGTTCAATTTATGTGGACTTTGAATAATGTATAATGATTGTGGACTTTGAATATCCTTTGTGGACTTAGTATTAATTTATCCTGTGTGGACTTTGAATAATTAATATGTATGTGGACTTGTTATTATTTTATTGTTTGTGGACTTTGAATAATTGTCAATGTAGACTGAGTATTTTTGTCATGTTGTGTGGACTTAGAATAATTTGTATCCTCTGTGGACTTGTAATAATTGTTAATGTATGTGGACTTGGAATAATTTATGATGTTTGTGGAGTTAGTATTATTTTAGCCTTTGTGTATGTGTAGTTGGTATGTTTTTTCTGTTTGTGGACTTTGAATATTTTGTGGATATAGAAAATGTTTTATCGTCTGTGGCTCCGTATTAATGTATTACGTCCGTGGACCGGGAATAATTTTGTATCGTGTGTGGACTTGTAAAAATTTTCATTGTTTGTGGACTTGGATAAATGTTCATATGTTGTGGAGTTAGTATTTTTTCATTGTTTGTGGAGTTAGTATTATTTTAACTTGTGTGGACTTGTAATAATTTTCAATGTTTGTGGACTTAGAATAAATGTTAATGTATGTGGACTTTGAATAATTTTCATCGATTGTGGACTTATTATATTTTTGATGTTTGTGGACTTTGTATTATTTTATTGTTTGTTGACTTTAGAAATTTTGTATTTGGAAATATTGTCATTGTTTGTGGATTTAGAAAAAATTTCATATGTTGTGGAGTTAGTATTATTTTATCCTGTGGACTTGTAATAATTTTCAATGTGTGTGGACTTGGTATATTTTTCATATTTTGTGCTTTGAAATATTGTCTTTGTTTGTGGAGTTTGAAATATTGTCTTTGTGGACTTAGTTTTTTTTCCTCTTGTGGAATTGGACTAATTTATGTTTGTGGACTTGGAAAATTTGTTTATCCTTTATGGACTTAGAAAATTTTCATGTTGTGTGGACTTAGAAAATTTTCATGGTGTGTGGACTTAGTATTTTTTTGTTGTTGTGTGGACTTAGTTTTTTTTCCTGTGTTGTGGACTTAGAAAATTTTTCGTTGTTTGTGGACATAGAATAATTTTCATGTTGTGGACTTAGAAAATTTTCATGGTGTGTGGACTTAGTATTTTTTGTGGTGTTGACTAAGTATGTTTTTGGTTGTGTGGACTTAGTAAATTTTTCGTTCTTTGTGGACATAGAAAAATTTTCATGGTGTGTGGACTTAGTTTTTTTTTCCTGTGTTGTGGACTTAGAAAATTTTCCATCCTTTATGGACTTAGAAAATTTTCATGTTGTGTGGACTTAGTTTTTTTTTCCTGTGTTGTGGACTTAGAAAATTTTCCATCCTTTATGGACTTATAATAATTTCATGTGTGGAATTAGTATTTTTTGTTGTTGTGTGGACTTAATTTTTTCATGTGTTGTGGACTTAGAAAATTTTTCGTTGTTTGTGGACATAGAATAATTTTCATGTTGTGGACTAAGTTTTTTTTCATGTCATGTGGACTTAGAAAATTTTTCATCCTTTGTGGACTTATAAAATTTTTCATGGTGTGTGGACTTAGTATTTTTTGTGGTGTTGACTAAGTATGTTTTTGGTTGTGTGGACTTAGTAAATTTTTCGTTCTTTGTGGACATAGAAAAATTTTCATGTTGTGGACTTAGTTTTTTTTCATGTGTTGTGGACTTAGAAAAATTTCATGGTGTGTGGACTTAGTTGTTTTTGCTGTGTTGTGGACTTAGAATATTTTCATGTGTGTACTTGGGTTTTTTTCATGTCATGTGGACTTAACAAATTTTTCGTTCTTTGTGGACTTAGAAATTTTTCATGTTGTGTGGACTTGGTATTTTTTTTGTTGTGTGGACTTAGTAATTTTTTGTTGTGTGGACTTAGTATTTTTTTCATGTGTTGTGGACTTAGTATTTTTTCATGTGTTGTGGACTTAGTATTTTTTTGTTGTGTGGACTTAGTATTTTTTTCATGTGTTGTGGACTTAGTATTTTTTTGTTGTGTGGACTTAGTAATTTTTTGTTGTGTGGACTTAGTATTTTTTCATGTGTTGTGGACTTAGTATTTTTTTGTTGTGTTGTGGACTTAGAAATTTTTTCATTATTTGTGGACTGTATATTTTTCATGTATGTGGACATAGAAATATTTTGAGCATAATAAAAGAAAGTATATAATCAATGTCTTTATTTTTCCTAAGTTAACATACAGCCATATTGGATTTGGAGAAGCAAAGCATGATGTTGTAGAAAACGGGATGTCATAGAAAACGGTAGTTTTGGAGCCAGAGAAATTTCCCATTTTCTTTGATGGTTTCCCATTTTCTCCAAGTGAACAGAAAACGGGATTTTTTTCAAATTCACTATCTTATTATTAAGATAGGCTCCAGCCATCCCTTCTTTTTTTTTATAAGTTTTTTAGAGTGTTTATTGAGCAACAAAGGTGATTTTTCAACTGAAAGAAAGTAGTTATTCCAAATTAGTTTTAAGTTAGTATTTTATGTTTTGTTTGCAAACTGACTTTAACCATATTGTCAATACTGACAATTATGTCAGTACCAACAATAGGTTTAGTCGTAAAGCTCTCGACACAGATATCGTGTCTATGGACTAGTCGTGTGATAGATCGACAATGTCCGAGCTTTTGTTTGCAAACAAACATCAAAACACCAACTCACAACCAATGAGGAATAACTACTCTCTCTCAGTTGAAAAATCACCTTTGTTGCTCAATAAACACTCTAAACAACACCACATGTGTTCCCGTGTACCTGTCAGAAAAGGGAGAAACAAAAACAGCATTACAAGTCAAATTATTCAACACATTAACTAATCTCAATGATGCATTTCAACTACTTTACTTATAATCATATTACATCAACTAATCTTTACTTTACTTTACATATAATCATATTACATCAACTAATCTCAATGATGCTTTTCAACATCTTTACTTTACTTTACATATTACATCAACTAAACTCAATGATGCTTTACTTTACTTTACATACAATCATATTACATTAACTAATCTCAATAATGCATTTCAACATCTTTACTTTACTTTACTTAATATATAATCATTACATTAACTAATCTCAATTCTTCACACATTACCTTCATCTTCTCGTGTCGCTCCACTTCTTCTGGTGCCTAATCACTTGTCGTCATCTTCTTCTACCTTATGTGTCACTCAAAATACACATCAGGCAATAAAGAAAACACAAAATTCAACTCAAAGACATATATTCTATACACTTAGCAATATAATACAGTACAGTACATCATCTTCATAGGGACAACACCTATGCATTCACAGAACATCATCTTCTCGGCTCCATACACCCCGGTCACAAGGACAACGGCTAGAAGTTCACGCGACATCGTCACAGACACGACAGCTATACATTCACTGGACACCAGCTTCTCGGCTCCATACACCCCGGTCAATGGGACGACGGCTATACGTTCACAGGACATCATCTTCTCCCCTCACTGGTACCACGGCTATTAGGTTCACAGGACATCTTCTCGGCTCCAGTCACGACACCTATACCTTCACAGGACATCATCCTCTCGGCTCCATACACCCCGGTCACTGGAACACGGCTACAAGTACACAGGACATCTTCTCTGCTCCAGTCACAGGGACAACAGCTATACATTCACTGTACACCATCTTCTCGGCTCCATACACCCCGGTCACTGGAACCACGGCTATTAGGTTCACATGACATCTTCTCGGCTCCAGTCACAGGGACGACGGCTAGAAGTTCACGGGACATCTTCTCGGCTCCAGTCACAGAGACAACAGCTATACATTCACTGGACACCATACACCCCGGTCACAAGGACAACGGCTAGAAGTTCATGGGACATCTTCTCAGCTCCAGTCACAGACACCTATACATTCACTGGACACCATCTTCTCGGCTCCATACACCCCAGTCAATGGGACGACGGCTATACGTTCACAGGACGCCTTCTTCTCGGCTCCAGTCACAGGGACGACGGCTATACTTTAACAGGACATCATCTTCTCGGCTCCTTACAGCGACTTCGCCCCGTCGCTTCAATCTGAAACCGACAAAACACAACAATGGAGGTCAACTCGTAATGGCCTTTTCTATCAAATGCATTATACCTACGAGGCAGTGCACCCGTCGGCTTCGTCACTCGGGAAACTCTTCATGGTGCTCTTCTTATACGACCTACAATATACACTTCACGGCCACACTTCTAGGCAAACTATCATTTCCCATTGCTCAAATAATTCACCCACAAAAACACTATCTCTTGGTATGGAGCAACCTCCGCGGTTATTCCCGGCTCCGTCGTCGACGTGCCTCTTCCTTTCTTCGCAGCACGTCCTCTTCGTAACCGCCGAGGTAAATGCACAATACTTGGTCATCTCCTTCCTTACTCTTACCACGAGGAACATACCCTACACCACTCGCTCCACTGAAAAAAAAACATCCATAATAAACACCATTCCAAAAAGTGTTCATGCATCCACTCTCCTTCACGATCAACAACACTCTCTTAGACATATCTACCAAAACCAAATTGCTTCCTTTTAAACCGCTACAAATACCAACTTCTTACCAACATACACATACTCTACTACAAACCATTCACCAAGGCTAGTACCAATCATTACACAGCCTCCAGTGTGTAACAACAATACTAGCCTGCTACCAACTAACTTCTATACAATTACAATACATACCCACAACAAATTCACCTTTCATCTTAACCAAATTCAAACAAACGCTTCCTCTTTAACACAAACAATCGGCTCCTTACCCTTTCGCTCCCATCTCCGTCGCCGAATAACCACTGGCTCTTCCACCATCACTGCCGCTTACCACTCCAATCCGGCCTAAAAAAACAAACACATCAACACATTAGTTCCCCCACAACAATTCATAAACCTTTCACGCCCTAAACCGCTCCAACGCCACTCACCAATTATATATATATGCCTCTACACTAGTCCCAACATTTCTATTACCTGCTACATCCATTCTCCACATATACTAATCCAAAACTAACCTACAATTTACATCACTATACACGTCTTCCAACAATTACATTAGACTCAATTTCTTACAACTAAATTCACTATGACCCTAAACTATCACAAACAATTCACGATGCACCACACCACACTACTTATCTTAAACAACTGCTGCTACCGCCGCCGCCCCTGCTGCTGCTGCTTCTTCTCCTCAACACAGTCCATTGCACAGCCCCATACATGTAGTAGTCCAACCTGGTTACGGCACTACCCACCACCACTCCATCCTCAAACCTGAAAAACAGAAACCTTTCACACAACCTCCATAATGCACCATGCTTATTTCTCCCAACTTTAAACATCACTGGGTACTGCTACCCGAAAAAACTCCTATATCACTTGCCTCTTATAACAAACTTTACCTACAACTTTCAAATACAATAACAACTCACCTTCAAATAATACATTGCACAATTTCACATCACCGTATCCAGTGTCGACGCGCTCCTCTCCACAATTCGCCCATATTCCTCCACCACCAACATGAAAACAATACGTCAATGTTACAAATGCTCTACTCTTCAAATTATAACAGAGTATACGTACAACTTCAATAAACAATACTTACACATTTACTGCCTCTCATTTCCAAAATTCAGTCGAGCATTAATGTCCCTCTGGATTATCACACACCAATCACGTCTTCTGGACTGCAACAACTCCTGTACAAAACAATTACCACATCAATAACCACGACCAAAGTCCCTCTTCATTTTCATATCAAACACACCCCACCTTCAACCACTTAACAGTATACATTACCTTTTAGCACATGCTGCACAGGGCGACTGGTTACAACACTTGGCTCCTTTCCAACATCGACTTCTCCCCCACCTCTGGATGGCGACCATACTTCCTCTTGGTTAGTCGATACAGTCAACACAACACTATATTCTACTCTAACATTTTTCGATTTCTCATTATCACACTTTTTGAGAATGGGAGGGGCCGAGGGGCATCCCCCCTCACCCCCCTTATTCCCATGCAAGGTGAAGGGCACAAGCGCCTACACCGCCCAACTAGGCAGCATGCCAACTTTGTGCTTGCCTAAAGGATCATAGCATTTTATGTCAAGGGCATACAACCCTCCAGTCTTTAACATTTTGTCGGCTAGCTCCGACGACTTTCCCCAGATACGAATTCGCAACTTTCGATTTACAACTGGTACCTACTTTACTGCTAGGTCAACAGGGACACAGGGGGTCTAGGAAGTGTGTCCAACCCACTTTCCACCGGCCCGGGAATCGAACCCGAGACGTCCCGCTTGCGAGGCGAGAGCGGTACCGCTCTACCGCCGGCACCCCCACTTCGGCTGTGACCCCTTGTGAGGCGGGCGTCAGTCAGCTATGGGTACGGTTCCTCGACTAAGTAGTGCCCTTTCACAGGTTTATACACCTCACTTATGTCTCCCCGTGCCCATCTCTAGGCACTTTTGGGTGCACTAGAGAACCGAGGACCACCACCAGACCCCAACCTGAAAAAAAAAGGTCATTCGTTATCCATTTATCAAATCTTTCTCACTACTATATAATAAACTCAACTTATCAAAACTCATTTACATTTTCTTTAATCTACAGCCGAGGCACAAAATTCAACATTTTAAACTTAACATGACCAAACTCAAGCCACAATCATTTATTTTAATGTCAACTTTTAACATTTCTATTGCTCTACGGCACAAGACCAAAAATCAATTGAAAATTTAACAACTCTTTTACAAACTTCAACGTCACTTACCCTCACTATTCCCCTAGTCTACCTCAAAAAAATACCGGCTCCTTCCACCTCCAACAACAACCTGAAAAAACCATTTATTACCTAACCAATAAAACTTACACTCATTCTCAATACAAATATATTAGCCATGAACCACTTCTCAAATTACAGCTACAACTTCTCTTTAGTCAAACACAACTACACCTTCCATTTTAAATACCATATTGACGAATTCCTCACCGCAAGTGTAGACGCGCTAGCCATCACCTACAAACTTAGACCACGTTCTCTTCTCTATTCCACAGTATAAGCCTTCCGTACACCTGCAATAAAAGGCATCAACCTTCAAAATTTACAACAAACTAGTCAAAATTAATGAAACAAAAGCACATACACAATAACAATTAAGAACACTCTAGTCTGCGTATAAAACTAACACATGAACCATAACAGACGACAACAAAATACGACCATAAACACACACAACCGAGAGTGTAGTACCATTATATAGCCTCCAGTATATAACAGCACAAACACAACACCCATTCAACAATTTCATTCACCTAAACTCCAAATTCGGGGTCTACCTCTGTGCCGGTCACGTCTCTGCAAAAATCAACCTTTCCCACGCTAGTTGGCTCCAACTTAACGCTCATGCGGCAGCCCACTGCGACTTCCTTGCGGTTGCTATTTTCTGAAAATAAACTACTACAAAATCTTAAAAAAACACCCACTACATTTTATGCCAACTACAAAACTCTCATTAATACAATTTTCTTCACTATTTAACCAAATATACCAACATATCTTAACTTCCCATGACTTTAAATAACAAGGATTATTTTATTACCAAAAAATTCTACCTTTCCCTTAATCATTTTCCTAAAAGTCATACAACCCAAAACACATCCACCAATCACAATCACCTTTACATACAGCCTAAGTATTCACAAGTAAAATTGCGAGCACGAGACCCAGGGTCAGTTAGATGCATCTTTAGCCGACTACATTCAAAACGTTCGACTTTACTTTTATCCTCTTCGCCACTGATCGGCTTGTTAGCCGCTTGGTCACGTCTCTTTTCCTTTATATTCTTCACCAAAAGGTCAGCTCGCTAGCTGCCCGGGCAATCGGTCACGTCTCTGTCACGCACTTGTCAAATACTGGGCATGCACCGGCTCCTCAATGTACCTGAACCCGCTCCAGTGTTGGTCAAGTCTTCTCTTGAAAGAGCTCACACTCGATGCCGTCACAACACTCTGGTACATTGTTCCAACAATTTACAACCCTCACTCCGAAAAAGTTTGCCCTCACGATTTTCCGGCTTCTTCAATCTTGAGCTGTGACCCCTTGTGGGGCGAGCGTCCGCCAGCTCCAAGCAAGGACACTTAACTGAGTAGTGCCCCCTCAGATGCTTATAAAGCTCAACTAGGTCCCCCCTTGCCCGTCTGTAGTATAAGCTAGGCAAGTTCAGGCGCTCCAATCTCTCAGGCGGCTAGCGAGCCGACCTTTTCGTGAAAAATATAAAGGAAAAGAGACGTGACCGATCGCCCAAGCGGCTAACAAGCCGATCAGTGGAGAAGAGGATAAAAGTAAAGTCGAACGTTTGGAATGTAGTCAGCTAAAGATGCATCGACCCGACCCTGGGTCTCGTGCTTTATGCCGCTTATTTTTCATACACTCAAAGCAGGCTACCAATTGGCTCACCCATATCAATATTCTTATTCATGTCAAATCCCTATCTTTACCTCGCTAAACAAACTA
>NW_024757408.1:0-7500 GCF_018991925.1 Homarus americanus | reverse complement strand
GAGAGAGAGAGAGAGAGAGAGAGAGAGAGAGAGAGAGAGAGAGAGAGAGAGAGAGAGAGAGAGAGAGAGAGAGAGAGAGAGAGAGAGAGAGAGAGGCCCACTATTTAACATGTTAAACTAGATAATTACCATATTTCACCCCTTTAGATAATTAGACCAATTAATCGGAGTAAGGAGCGACTCAGCCATTAAACAACCTACGCCATTGTTCCCTCGGTGACAAAAAGTTCCCCACCCCCCTATCCCCCCATCCCCTAACCCGGACGTCCACCACAAAGAAAATGGGGAAAGGAAATCAGTTTAATGAAAATAGGTTCATGAAATTAGGAGTATAGCATTTGAACGAAATCAGATAAAGAAAATTTGTTCGATGAATCATGTAAAGTAAAAGAAAATGGTTAAAGGAAACAGATTATTGAAACAAGTTAGAGTAAATGTGGTAGACAGAGAAATGATAAAACAGAAGGTTAAAGAAATAGATGAGAGAGAACGGATTACAGGCCTGGTGAGAGGAAGATTACGGCAGAGGGGAGGAAAAAGTTTATTCATAACTCAGCCAACGACCTAAGTACTGGTAACGAGGTGGTTAATGGTACACTGGGGGGTGATTATGGAGGTAAGGAAGTGGTTATGTGTAAAGAGATTGTTTAGGGTAACGAGGCTTTAGATGGTTGCTGCAGTAATAAGGTAGTTATGGTTGCAATGACGTTGTTTAGGATGTAAAGGGCAGTTTAGGTGGTAACCGAAGCTGTTAGAGTGGTTAAGAGGAAAGAAACGAGGCTGTTAATTTATAAACGAGGTTGTTAGGGTAGTAATAAGGTAGTTGTGGTTGTAATGACATTGTTTAGGATATAAAGAAATTGTTTAGGTGGTGAACAGGCTGTTAAGAGGATCATGAGGAAGGCCAAAGAGTACAAATGAGATAATTGGGTCGTAATGAGCTGATAATAAGGATAGGGTGATAATGAGGTTAATAATGTGGTGAAGGTCGTGAATAGGTGCCATACTCCTGACCAGCCAATATGGTCACCAGTACAGAGTATACGGATCACCAGAACATTACCCACGCCAGATTATTTTCCTTTGATTAATTAGCATATAACAATAAATATAAATAACACATATAACAAACATATAAATATAACATATACATAAAATATAAATATAAATATAACACATATAACAACATAACATAACATATAATATAAAATAACATATATATAACATACATATATCAAAAAAAAAAAAAAAAAAAAAAAAATATAACATATATCAACATATAAACATAACATATAACATAAAAAATATATAACATAACATAACATATATCAACATATAACATAACATATAACAACATATAACATAACATATAACATAACATAACATATAACCCAAATACCTAGCTTAACCTAACGCTACAACACAAATAAAACTAAAGCTAAACTAAACGAAGCTAAATTGGCCAAACCTAACGCTAACCTAATCCAGACAATTTTAATTTAAATTCAACCCAACCAAAGCTTAATTTAACCTAATTTAACTAACTCTTACCTAATTTAACTCCCCAACCATTCACCAAACCCAATTTATGTTAACTCTAACCTAAGTCCATCAGGTGAAGCGTTAGGAGTGTTTTAGTCATTCAGTGAAAGTAACCTGGTGGGTGTCTAATCCTCAGGTGAACCAACCATACTGTTCAGCTGTCAGGGGACGGTGTGGTCGGCGCTGCAGAAAAAAAAAGTTGTTCTCAAAAAAGGAGGTAGATTAGTTGGTAACGAGATGGTTCAACGGTAACGAGGTTGTTTGGGGCGATACATGAGGTTGTTCGAGTTTTAACGATGTTATCTTGATTGTAAACGAGATTGTCTAGTGGTAACGAGATTGTTCAGTGCTAACGAGATTGCTCAGTGTAAACGAGATTGTCCAGATGGTAAAGATTGTTCACCAGGTGGTAAACGAGATTGTTCAGGTGGTAAACGAGATTGCTCAGGTGGTAGCGACATTGTCCAGGTGGGAACGATACCCAGGTGGTAACGAGACGTCCCAGTGGTAACGAGATTTTCCAGGCGGTAAACGAGATTGTTCATGGTGGCAACAGAGACTGTTCAGGTGGTGCGACATTATCCGTGGTCAACGAGATTGCCCAGGTGGAATGATATTGTCCATTTGCAACAGGATTTCCAGGTGTAAACGAAGATGTCATTGTTAACGAAGCTGCTCAGGCAAAGAGGTTAGTAAGGCAAAATATCCCCAGCTAACGAACCAACCAATACTTCAAGGGTGTCCAAATGATAAAGATGCTGTTAATGGCAAAAGTAGTTAAGGTGGTAACGAGCATGTCGGGATTACAATGTTAGTGGCGTTGAATGATGCTTTACTATGGCGTGGGTGAAATATAAAAAGACCGCCCTAACACTGGTTTATAAACAAGGGGATGGACCGCTAATTATCGTTTACCTCGAATGTGTGTGTGTGTGTGTGTGTGTGTGTGTGGTAAAAAGAGTGTGTGTGTTTTTTATAGGTCGACCAATGACGACACATACTGCAGGATGTCGAGTAGGGATATTCCAGTATTATAACAATGTGAATGGAGTTGAACTTAAAAATAACTGTGGTCTGGCCTACACGCAACGAGGCAGGTTTACATGTGTAGGACATAGACATAATGACGGTAAAAAAAATATAGTTCCAGGATGTAGCGGCGGTTGCCTGCTATGACTCCACACTGACAGAGGGCAGAGAGGCACCCCTGAGGACTACTTCAGGATAGATAGCAGGAGGCGCCAGGCAAGAACTAACAAAAAAGTCTCTGTTACGTGCTACACAAACTTGACCTACACTCTAACACCACCGATTTAAACCAAACCCACAAGCGTGATGTCATAAAAAAGGAATATTTCAGCCTGATTAAAATGTCCACTCACTGTGGGGCCCATATATTCAGCCCGACCTTCCATAACAGGCGACGTGTATCATCGCTGGATGGATTCCTCCGATTTATGATCACACTGTAAAGCCTACGGATGCGGTATATTCGCTGGCGGCAGGTGTGGGGAGGGGGCATACCTGTCGACAATTGTTAAGTTAGCTAAATATTACACCGACATTTTGACCGATTACCAACACCACAACGTTAATCTTATCATTTAACATAACCCAACCCAACACTGACGACTCAACCTATACTAACTCACAACCCAACCCCTAACTCCACCAGGCAACGTAAGGAATTTAAACTGATCTAGTGAAACATACAGAATGTGTCTAATCTTCAGGTAAGCGGTGAATTGATGTTGATACTTGAAAGGTAAATACGAATAACTTAAGGTTTCACTGATGGTGTTTATATACCTGCAGTAGTGTAGAGCGAGATCAGGGGCACAGTATAAAGATGCCCGCCTATTTCCATAGCTGAATGGGTAAGGTAGAGTTTGGCCTACAAAGGTGTTAGTTAGGTTAGGTTAAGAAGTTGTAGGTTAAAGCCAGGTTGCCCAAAGGAAGGATTAGGTTTGGCTCTGATGATTAGTTGTGTTAGGTACAGATTTGGCTTTGGGATTGCTAGGGTTAAGCAGGTTAGGCTTAGACCGGTTAGCTAGGTTAGATTAAGTTAGGTATAGGATGGACAACTTGGATTAGGTTAGTTAAACCCGATTATAAGCAAAGTTAGGTTTATTGAAATTGGGTTAGGTTAGATTATATTGTAGGTAGATGAAGAATTGTAGGCGGAGGAAAATCTCCACGTATGATACTTGGAAAGAATTAATGAGATATGAACGAAAGCAGGAATGATGAAGTGAAAAGCAGAATGATGGATAAACAGAATGAGGAGTGAAGAAAAAACAAAACACCAGGAATGATGGAGTGAACAAAACAGAATGATGGAAAGTAAAAGCAGGAATGATGGAGGAACAGTGCCAGAATGGCTGAGGAACAAAACAGGAACATGGAGAGAATAAAAGCAGAAATGAAGAATATGGGAAATGAAAAGTGAAACCTAGTATTTTGTCCCCAGACTCAGTATTTTAACCCAAGACTCGATATTTTACAGGAAACACTCGGCATTTCCTGTCAGAACCATGTCAACACCTTTCCCAACTCCCCCACCACCCCACCCACACCCCCCACCACCACCTCCCCACACCACCCACCAACCCCACCCACACACACATTGAGCTACCACATTAATTTTAGGCCACCAAGCAAGATCCATTTTCCTTTTTTCATTCTCGGTGATTACGACAAATGGTCAACCAACCCTGGGACATTGCTAATGGAATATCGCCTTCTGGCTTGGTGATGGCTTTAGTGTGGCTGACGGAGGACTGTTAACTGGAGTGTGTGTGAGGTGGGCTTATTGTTGTGGTGGTGGGTTATGTTATATTGTGGGCTGTTGGTTGTGGTGCACACCACAAAGTAGTGTGCTTATTGTTGTGGTGGTGGCTGCTGTTATTATTGTGGCTGTTGGTTGTGGTGGTAGTGTGTCTTATTGTTGCTGTGGTTGTGGTTCTCAGTTGTTAAAACCAACACATTGTTGTTGTGGTTGTTGTTAGTGTGTACTATTTTTCTTGTTGTGGTTATATTGTAATTCACAGATAATTGTTATTGTAAGTTGCTGATCTCTCCACACACACACACACACACACACACACACTAGTGGTCACACCTGATCCCAACATCACCCCAAAGCCCAAGTTAATGACATTGATTTTACGCCACCTGCAGAGCAGCCTCCCCACCATCTCCCTTGCTCTTCCTTCCTTCATTCTCCTTCCTTCCTTCCCCTTCCTCCTTCCTTCCTTCCTTCCTCCTTCCTCCTTCTTTATTCATTATTTCTCCTTCCCCCCCCTTCCTTTCACCCCTCTTCTTCCCATCTCCCCCACCATAGTAGAAGCAGCCTCACCTGCCCTCCTCTCCTTCCCTTCTCCTCCCCTTACTCTTCTTCCCTCCTCTTAACCCTTCTTCCCTCCCTCCCTCCCCACCTCTCTGTACTCCCCTTCTTCCCTTTTTTCTCTCCTCCCGTCCCTCCTCCCTTCGTCCGCAATATAAGTTACACAGAAGTTGTAGATTTCTTTTCGTTATCTCTTCTTCATTTATCTTCCTATTATTCTTCCTTCCTCACCCTTTTCTTCTTCCTTGATCCGCATTTATTTATTTTCATTTATATCACCCCATCTTTCTTTCATTCTTTTCTTTCTTTCTTTTATTCTCCTTTATCTTCCTTCCTCCCTTCTTTCCCCTTTTCCTCTCAACTCCTCCTCCTCTTACACCCCCCTCTTCCTCCCTCGTCCCTCTCCTCCTCCACTCTTCCCTCCACCCTCCTCCCCCTCTCCTCCTCTTCCACCATCCGTAGACTCGTCTCACAAGGAAGATTTTGAGGCCCGTTTCGTGCTTGAGCTGTTGATCACTTCCTCCCTCCTCCTGTTCTTGTTCTTCCCATTCCTTACCATGTACCTCCTCCTCCACCATCCATTCTTCCTGTCTCTGAGCCGTCTTTTTTCTTACCACTGCCTCCTTCCACCTCCTCCCCATTTTCCCTTTCCACCCCCTTCTTCACTTCCCTCATCTCCTCCCTTACTTCTTCCACCACCTTCTCCCTCCAACTCCTCCTCCCCTCCTTCTTCTACCTCCTCTCTCATCCTGTTTCAGAGAAGGGTGAAGGAGGAAGGAAGTAGGTGAACAGTGAAACGTTGTCGTTAGGTGGAGGTTGTGGCTGGCAGACCCGTATGGGAGAGGATGGGATGGTGAAGGGGATTGAAAGGAGGGTTGAAGATGGAGGGTGGTGATGAGGCTGTGGCAAGATGCTGATGTGAGAGTGGACAGACTGCAGAGAAGGTGTATATTATTGTCAGTGAAAAGCGGAGATGAAAAGTGGATGAGTTGTGGACAAGTGATGGGAGGGGTGTGTGTGCTGATAAGAGATGGGGGTGAATTGTGAGAGGCTGAGCGGAATAGTATGGATGGGCTGTGTTATGTGGTGGGAAGCGTGATGGACAGAGTTAGCTTGTGGATGAAACTGAATTGAATGGCTTATATTATAGTAGGTCCAGAGTAGGTTGATAGGAAGGATGGATGGTAAAGGATGAGTGTTGAGGTTGTTGTCTGTCATCTCTTCCGTCCGTCAGTTATCAGTCCGTCCGGTTGTTCACCAGTCCGTCTGCCGTCTACCAGTCCGTCCGTTAAAGTTGTCAGTCCGTCCATCAGTCCAACACCAGTCAGTCCATCAGTCCGTCCGTCGGAGATCATTAAAACATCATCTCAGCCACCCGAAACCGAAATGGTTTTATCGCGGCAGTATATATACAAGTTCCGCAGTAGGATATCTGACGTTAAGAAGAGAAAAGCCCTGAAGGGCAGAAATAGTAGTAGTAGTAGTAGCAGCAGCAGCAATAGTAAACGGAACAACAGAAATGGCAAAATAAAATAGCAGCAACAGGAACAGAACATCAGCAGTACAGTATCAGAAATTTATTAGCGGCAACAACAGCAGCATCGTTTTACCATTAGCGCTTCAGCCTCCTCCTTCTCACCTCCACGTCCCCGTTAGGCACCATCAGAAGGTCGTCCATATTGGAAACAGGGATTGGTTAGGTAGGCACCCCCAGCCGCCTTCCTCCCATGAAGCATCCAGAGGTGACATACTCTTGTTTTTCTTGTTTTCCCCACTGCAAAATTTGGGCTATGCATATTCCTCAGTGTGGTCGACACTTGTCAGCTGGGGAGAGTGGAGGGGGAGGTTGGCGCCACTCACAGGACGATACAGCCGACGGCCATGTTTACAAAACACTTTAGACATTGCCTGCTTTCCTCATCTTCCCAGTCTGTCCCAGGATGCCAGACTAGGCGGACGTCAGAGGTCTGTTATCGGGGAATGGGGCGCAAAATTTGTGTTCGATTCGACGGCAGAAATAGCGGTTTTCAAAAGCTTCCTCCAGAAAGTGTGTCGTATTCAAGGTTCGAACACAATGTAGGTGCCGCGACCTGGTTCGAGGGAAATTGCCTTCACTTTCCCGCCAACAACTTTGCCAGGGAGGAATATCATCCGGGTGGCAACTCTCTTTATAATCTTCTTTATTAAATAGTTCTTCACCCGACAGATTTGGGGTATAGTGAGAGGGTGGGAAGGATAAGATGAGAAGGAGGGATGTGGGAAGAGAAGGGAAAAGTTTGTAGAGTGGAAGAGTATGGGGCAGGGAGAGTGGCTGTGGGCGGGCTATTGAGGGCGCTCCTGGTTGAATTGTAACAAGCCTGACTTGTAGATCCTCTGTGATGTGGGTAATGTTGTTTGTTTGTGTGTTTAACGAGTAAATAGCTATATTTTGGTAAATCAGCCGAATTGTTCACTTTTTAGTGTATGTGATACAGTAAACCGTGTCGTCATTATTCCACATCCTTTAATCCTTCTTTTTACATTCCTACTTTCACCACCACGCCTTTATCTTCTTCTGCCACCCACACTTTTTTCCCCCAGCAATACGTGTAATCTGAACGAAGCACAATGAT
>NW_024757407.1:0-9529 GCF_018991925.1 Homarus americanus | reverse complement strand
AAAGCAGTCCTAGACTCTCTGCTATATTTCAATAAAGCCTGTTCAACGAAGCTGAAGAGCAACTTAATGGGGACCACCCATGCCGCTTTTAGGTGATCAGAGCAACGTTTTAATAAATGTGGCTGCAACCTGGTGATCCATATATTTCATTTGACCATTAAATCACGCTGGTCTTCACATATAATCAACACTCTCACCCCACCAGGATTTGAACCCACGATTTTATAATTGTGACTGGGGGAACGCTACCTCTGGGCCACAGGACAATAAAAGTAGTCCAGACTCATATATTTCACACAAAGTCAAGTCTAAATCGGCTTATGGCAATTCATGAACTCCCTAATGGGGACCACCCGCCATGAAGATCAGAGCAACGTTTACCAAATGCGGCTTCGAAATACAGACCCAAATATCATGAAATTAACAAAGCAAGCAGACTTTCACATATAATCAACACCTCACCCCAATTAGGGACGAAACCCCGATCTTATAATTGTACCGGGGAAGTACCTCTGGGCCAATACCAGGACAATAAAAAGTCCTAGACTCTGTTATATTTCGTATACAAAGGCACCAATGGATGGCGGCGCCGTGAACCACTATTATAGGGACCAACCGCGTCATGTAGGGCAGTGATCAGATAAACGTTTTACCAAATGCGGCTTCAAATACTTCTAGGATTCAAATATATTTCATTAGGCCCAATAAAGCACTCGGATTCTAAGAGCAGGCCTGGAATAATGACTCACCCTTAATTATTTCAGGATTCAAACCCACGGTCTTATAATTGTGACTGGGTATATACTGGGCCACTAGGAAAATAAAAAGCAGTCCTAGACTCTGCTAAATTTCACACAAAGCCTGTCTAACGAAGTTTGTATGCCGAACTCTAATGGGGACCACACCCGCAAGCCGCTAGGGTGATCAGACTAACATTTTACCAAATGCTTGGAAACAAGAAGGATCCATATATTTATTAGACCATTAAAGCACGCCGACTTCTACATATAATCAGCACCCCACTCAGGATTTGGAACCCACAATCTATAATTGTGACCGGGGACGCCACTTGTCAGGACAATAAAGGTCCACACTCGCTATATTTCACACAAAGCCTGTTCAACGATCTTATGGCGCAGGAACTCTAATGGGGACCACCCAGCCGCTTAGGTGATCAGAGTAACGCCACTAAATGCGTCAAACACGAGGATCCCTATATATTTCATTTGGCTCAATAAAGCACGCTGACTTCTTCATATAATCAGCGTCTCACCCCACCAGATTCAGAAACCAACGATCTTCTAATCAGACCGGGAACGCCACTTGGCCCACCAGACACTAAAGATTCCTAGACCTTTTGCTATATTTCTTTACACAAAGCCTGTTCAACGAAGCGATGACGCCAGAACTCCTTAGTCAGACCCTAAAGTTTAGGTGATCAGAGCAACGTTTTACCAAATGTGGCTTCGAAACCCGATGATCCATATATATTTCATTAGACCATTAAAGCACGCGGACTTCAACATATAATCAACACCTCACCCCACCAGGATTTGAACCCACGATCTTATAATTGTCACCGGGGAACGCTACCTCTGGGCCACCAGGACAATAAAGGCAGTCCTAGACTCTGCTATATTTCACACAAAGCCTGTTCAACGAGCTTATGGCGCCGTGAACCTCTAATGGGGAACACCCGTGCCACTTAGGTGATCAGAGCAACGTTTTACCAAATGCGGCTTCGAAACACGAGGATCCATATATATTTCATTAGCCCAATAAAGCACGCGGACTTCTACATATAATCAACACCTCACCCCACCAGGAGTTGAACCCACGATCTTATAATTGTGACCGGGGAATGCTACCTCTGGGCCACCAGGACACTAAAAGCTTTCCTAGACTTTGCTATATTTCACCCAAAGCCTGTTCAACGAGCTTATGGCGCCGTGAACCTCTAATGGGGACCACTTGTGCCGCTTAGGTGATCAGAGCAACGTTTTACCAAATGTGGCTTCGAAATCCGAGGATCCATATATATTTCATTAGACCATTAAAGCACGCGGACTTCAACATATAATCAACACCTCACCCCACCAGGATTTGAACCCACGATCTTATAATTGTGACCGGGGAACGCTACCTCTGGGCCACCAGGACAATAAAAGTAGTCCTAGACTCTGCTATATTTCACACAAAGCCTGTTCAACGGGCTTATGGCACCGTGAACCTCTAATGGGGACCACCCGTGCGGCTTAGGTGATCAGAGGAACGTTTTACCAAATGCGGCCTCGACACAAGGAGGATCCATAAATATTTCATTAGCCCAATAAAGCAAGCAGACTTTTACATATAATCAACACCTCACCCCACCAGGATTTGAACCCACGATCTTATAATTGTGACCGGGGAATGCTACCTCTGGGCCACCAGGACAATAACAGCAGTCCTAGACTCTGGTATATTTCACACAAAGCCTGTTCAACGAGCTTATGGCGCCGTGAACCTCTAATGGCGACCCCCCGTGCCGCTTAGGTGATCAGAGCAATGTTTTACCAAATGTGGCTTCGAAACCCGAGGATCCATATATATTTCATTAGACCATTAAAGCACGCGGACTTCAACATATAATCAACACCTCACCCCACCAGGATTTTAACCCACGATCTTATAATTATGACCGGGGAACGCTACCTCTGGGCCACCAGGACAATAAAAGCAGTCCTAGACTGCTATATTTCACACAAAGCCTGTTCAACGAGCTTATGGCGCCGTGAACCTCTAATGGGGACCCCCCGTGCCGCTTAGGTGATCAGAGCAACGTTTTACCAAATGTGGCTTCGAAACCCGATGATCCATATATATTTCATTAGACCATTAAAGCACGCGGACTTCAACATATAATCAACACCTCACCCCACCAGGATTTGAACCCACGATCTTATAATTGTCACCGGGGAGACATACCTCTGGGCCACCAAGACACTAAAAGCATTCTAGACTTTGCTATAATATTTCACAAAGCCTGTTCAACGAGCTTATGGCGCCGTGAACCTCCCCAATAGGGCCCCCGTGCGCTTAGGTGATCAGGCAACGTTTTTGCAAATGTGGCTTCGAAACCCGAGGATCCATATATATTTCATTAGACCATTAAAACACATGAGACTTCAACATATAATCAACACCTCACCCACCAGGACTGAACCCACGATCTTATAATTGTGAGACATACCTCTGGGCCACCAAGGACAATAAAAGCAGTCCTAGACTTAAGAGTATTTTCGTTAGCCAAAGCCTGTTCAACGAAATATAACTTGAACTTAATAATTCACGAAGTTTAGGTGATCAGAGTAACGTCACCAAATGCAAGGCCGAAACAAGGAGGATCTAAAAATATTTCATTAGCCTACGCTAGTTAGACTTTAAGATATAATCAACAACACTCTCACCCCACCAGATTTGAACCCACGATCTTATAATTGTGACTGGGGAACGCTACCTCTGGGGCCACACCAGGACAATAAGCAGTCCGACCCCACTTATATTTTCACACAAAGCTTCTGTTCAACGAGCTTATGGCACCGAACCTCTAATGTGACCACCGTGCTGCTTAGTAAGGATCATAATCAAAACGCAAGTATTTCGAAACAAGAGACCGGCAATATTTCATTAGCCCAATAAAGCAAGCAGACTTTTACATATAATCAACACCTCACCCCACCAGGATTTGAACCCACGATCTTATAATTGTGACCGGGGAATGCTACCTCTGGGCCACCAGGACAATAAAAGCAGTCCTAGACTCTGGTATATTTCACACAAAGCCTGTTCAACGAGCTTATGGCGCCGTGAACCTCTAATGGCGACCCCCCGTGCCGCTTAGGTGATCAGAGCAACGTTTTACCAAATGTGGCTTCGAAACCCGAGGATCCATATATATTTCATTAGACCATTAAAGCATGCGGACTTCAACATATAATCAACACCTCACCCCACCAGGATTCGAACCCACGATCTTATAATTGTGACTGAGGAACGCTACCTATGGGCCACCAGGACACTATAAGCAGTCCTAGACTCTGTTATATTACACACAAAGCCTGTTCGACGAGCTTATGGCGCTGTGAACCACTATAATGGGACCACCCGTGCCGCTTAGGTGACCAGAGCAACGTTTTACCAAATGCGGCTTCGAAACACAAAGATCCATATATATTTCATTAGCCCAATAAAGCACGCCAACTTCATATAATCAACACCTCACCCCACCAGGACTGAACTAACGATTCTAATTAGACCGGGAACGCTTACCTCTGGCCCACCAGGACACTAAAAGCATTCCTAGACTTTGCTATATTTTCACACAAAGCCTGTTCAACGAGCTTATGGCGTCGTTGAACCTCTAATGGGGACCCCCTGAGCGCTTTTAGGGGTGATCAGAGCAACGTTTCAATGTGTGGCTTGAAAACCCGAGGATCCATATATAATTCATTAGACCATTAAAGCACGCTGGATCAAACATATAATCAACACCTCACCCCACCAGGATTTGAACCCACGATCTTATAATCAGACCGGGAACGCCACTCTGGGCCAATTAGGACAATAAAAGAGTCCTATTCTGCTATATTTCACACAAAGCCTGTTCAATCTAGCTTATGGAGTCATGAACCTCTAATCGACCCCCCGTGCCGCTTAGGTGATCAGAGCAACGTTTTACCAAATGTGGCTTCGAAACCCGATGATCCATATATATTTCATTAGACCATTAAAGCACGCGGACTTCAACATATAATCAACACCTCACCCCACCAGGATTTGAACCCACGATCTTATAATTGTCACCGGGGAACGCTACCTCTGGGCCACCAGGACAATAAAAGCAGTCCTAGACTCTGCTGTATTTCACACAAAGCCTGTTCAACGAGCTTATGGCGCCGTGAACCTCTAATGGGGAACACCCGTGCCACTTAGGTGATCAGAGCAACGTTTTACCAAATGCGGCTTCGAAACACGAGGATCCATATATCTTTCATTAGCCCAATAAAGCACGCGGACTTCTACATATAGTCAACACCTCACCCCACCAGGATTTGAACCCACGATCTTAAAATTGTGACCGGGGAATGCTACCTCTGGGCCACCAGGACAATAAAAGCAGTCCTAGACTCTGCTATATTTCACACAAAGCCTGTTCAACGAGCTTATGGCGCCGTGAACCTCAAATGGGGACCACGAGTGCCGCTTAGATGATCAGACCATCATTTTACCAAATGCGGCTTCGAAATAAGAAGGATCCATATATATTTCATTAGCCCAATAAACCACGCGGACTTCTACATTTAATCAACACCTCACCCCACCAGGATTTGAACACACGATCTTAAAATTGTGACCGGGGAACGCTACCTCTGGGCCACCAGGACAATAAAAGCAATCCTAGACTCTGCTATATTTCACAAAAAGCCTGTTCAACGAGCTTATGGCGCCGTGAACCTCTAATGGGGACACCCCGTGCCGCTTAGGTGATCAGAGCAACGTTTTACCAAATGTGGCTTCGAAACCCGAGGATCCATATATATTTCATTAGACCATTAAAGCACGCGGACTTCTACATGTAATCAACACCTCACCCCACCAGGATTTGAGCCCACAATCTTATAATTGTGACCGGGGAACGCTACCTCTGGGCCACCAGGACAATAAAAGCAGTACTAGACTCTGCTATATTTCACACAAAGCCTGTTCAACGAGCTTATGGCGCCGTGAAACTCTAATGGGGACCACCCGTGCCGCTTAAGTGATCAGACCAACAAGGCCTGTTCAACGAGCTTATGGCGCCGCGAACCTCTAATGGGACCACCATGCCGCTTAGGGTGATCAGATAATGTCTACCAAATGTGTTTCGAACACGAGATCTATATATATTTCATTATTAGCCCAATAAAGCATGCGGACTATTCCATATAATCAACACCTCACCCCCTAACAGGATTCAAACCCCACGATCTTCTAATTGGGACCGGGAACGCTACCTCTGGCCCACCAGGACACTAAAAAGCATTCCTAGACTCTGCTATATTTCACAAAGCCTGTCTAACGAGCGATGGCGCCAGAACTCTAATGGGGACCCTCCGCAAGCCGCTTATAGGTGATCAGAGAGCAACGTTTCACTCAATGTATTGAAAACCCGAGGATCCATATATTTCATTTAGGACCATTAAAGCACGCCGGACTCTACATATAATCAACACTCACCCCCACCAAGATTTGAACCCACAATCTTATAATTGTGACCAAGGACGCTACCTGGGCCACTAGGACAATAAAAGCAGTACTAGACTCCCAAGAGAGCTTACACAAAGCCTGTTCAATCGGAGCTTATGTATACCAGAAATTTAATGGGGACCACCCGTGCCGCTAAGGATCAGACCAACATTTTTACCAACACGCGGCCTTCAAACACGAGGATCCATATATTTCATTAGCCCAATAAAGCACGCGACTTCTACATATAATCAACACCACCCCACCAGGATTTGAACCCACGATCTTATAATTAGACCGAAGAATGCTACTTCTGGGCCACTAGGACACTAAAGCATTCCTAGACTCTGCTATATTTCACATAAAGCTCGTTCAACGGGCTTGTGGCACCGTGAACCCTAATGGGGACCACCCGCAAGCCGCTTAGGTGATCAGAGTAACATTTTACTAAATGCGGCTTCAAACCGAGGATCCATTTATATTTATTAGGCCCAATAAAGCACGCGATTCTACATATAATCAACACCTCACCTCACCAGGATTTGAAGAACGCTACCTCTGGGCCACCAGGACAATAAAAAGCAGTCCTAGACTCCTGCTATATATTTCACACAAGCCTGTTCGCGAGCTTATGGCGCAGTAGACCTCTAATGGGGACCACCCGTGCCATAGGTGATCAGAGCAACGTTTTTACCGAATGCGACTTCGAAACCACGAGGATCCATATATATTTCATTAGCCCAGCCGCCAGCGGACTTCACCACGCCGCAATCAGCACCTCTTACCGAACCCACGATCTTATAATTGTGACCGGGGGCGCTTCCTCCTGGGGCGCCCAGGACAATAAAAGCATTCCTAGACTCTGCTATATTTCGCACAAAAGCCTGTTCAACTTGCTTGTAATTGCCCGTGAACCTATAATAGGGACCACCCATGCCGTTTAATTGATCAGAGCAACGTTTTTACCAAATCGACGAAACCAGGGCGATCCTTAAATGTTTCAAGTTAGCCCAATAAATCCTGGGACTTCTACATAATCCTTACCTCCCACCCTACCAGTTCAAACCCACGATCTTATAATTTGTGATCAGGGGTATGCCTCTGGGCCACCAGGACAATAAAAGCAGTCCTAGACTCTGCTATATTTCACAAAACCTGTTCAATGAGCTTATGGCGCCGTGAACCTCTAATAGGGGACCACCCATGCCGCTTAGGTGATCAGAGCAACCCGTTTTACCAAATCTTGACGGCTCGAGGATCCATATATATTTCATTAGCCCAATAAGGCATAGCGGACTTCTTCATATAATCCAACACCTCACCCCACCAGGTTCGAACCCTGATCTTCCCAATTGTGACGAGAACGCTACCTCTGGCCCACCAGGACACTAAAAACATTCCTAGACTCTGCTATATTTCACTGGCATGTTCAACAGGCTTATAGCCGTGAACCTCTAATGAGGACCACCGTGCTGCCCAAATTGATAGAACCAGCGTTTTTACCGTCACGGCTTGAAACCGAGGATCCATATATATTTTCATTAACCCAGTAAGCACTGTGATTCTACATATAATCCAACACCTCACCGACCAGGATTTAGACACACAATCTTATAATTGTGACCGGGGACATACCTCCTGGGCCACCATGACAATAAAAGCAGTCCTAGACTCTGCTATATTTTACACAAAGCCTGTTCAACGAGCTTATGGCGCCGTGAACCTCTATGGGGACCACCGTGCTGTAGGTGATCTGCCGACATTTTACCGTCGACCCCGAGCAAGGATCATATACTTTCATTAGCCCAATAAAGCCTTAGCGGACTTCTACATTTAATCAACACCTCACCAGGATTTGACCCACGATCTTATAATTGTGATAGGGAACATTACTCTGGGCCACCAGGACAATAAAAGCAGTCCTAGACTCTGCTATATTTCACACAAAAGCCTGTTCAACGAGCTTATGGCGCCGTGAACCTCCTAATGGGGACCACCCATGCCGCTTAGGTGATCAGGCAACGTTTTTACCGTCGACTTCAGCGAAACCGAGGATCCATATATATATTTCATTAGCCCAATAAAGCCGCCTTGGACTTCTTCATATAATCAACCTCACCCACCAGGATTCGAACCCACGATCTTCTCTTCTAATTGTGACCGGGGCGCTACCTCTAGCCCACCAGGACATTAAAAGCATTCTAGACTCTGCTATATTTACACAAAGCCTGTTCAAGCGAGCTTATGGCCGTGAACATCTGGCTGGGGACCCCGTGCGCTTAGGTGATCAGAGCAACGTTTTACTAAATGTGGCTTCGAAACCCGATAGTTCATATATATTTCATTAGACCATTAAAAAGCACGCGGCCTTCTACATATAATCAGCACCTCACCCCACCAGGATTTGAACCCCACAATCTTATAATTGTGACTGAAGTTTCCTACCTCTGGGCCACCAGGACAATAAAAGCAGTGCTAGACTCTACTATATTTAACACCGCCTGTTCAACGAGCTTCTGACGCTGTGATCACCCTTTCCATGGAACACCCCGTGCGCTTGATGATCAAACAACGTTTAACCAAATGCGGCAGGCAGGATCATATTCAATCGTAAAGTTTTTTGACCGATCGCCAATTGGGCCGGACAATGGCAGTCTCAGACTGCTCTTTCTTCAGCGACCTTATGGCGCCATGTTCTCTAATGGGGACCGCCGTGCATCAGGTGATCAGGCAACGATTTACCGTCCGGGTTTCCAAACACGAGGATCCATATATATTTCGTTGGCCCAATAAAGCCGCGGACTTTTACATATAATCAACACCTCAACCTACCGCGATTTGAACCCGCGATCTTATAATTTGCTTGACAGGCTTCCTGGGCCACTGGGACAATAAAGCAGTCTAGACTCTGCTATATTTCACAAAGCTTGTTCAACGAGCTTATGGGCGCCCGTCGAACTCCTAATAGCGATCTGAGTAAGCAAGTGATCAGACCAACATTTTACCAAATAGAGGCTTGAAACAAGAAGTCCATATATATTTTATTATCCCAATAAAAACGCAGGACTACATTTAATCATCCCCTCACCCCACCAGGATTTGAACCCGATCTTATAATTGTGACGAGGGAATACCTCTGGGCCACCAGGACAATAAAAGCAGTCCTAGACTCTGCCTATATTTCACCTAGCCTGTTCAACGAGCTTATAACGTGAGACCTCTAATAGGGACCACCCGTGCCGCTTAGAGCAATACGTAACTA